>NC_047509.1:41121787-41124759 GCF_902827115.2 Pseudochaenichthys georgianus
GCATGTGAGGGAAGGAAAGGAAACTTCAAAGGCAGAGTGACTCAGTCACTAACACTCTCAGTCAGGATAGAGAGCGGGAACGGGGGAGAAGGTGCAAGAGGCAGAGGGAGAGTGAGGGGGGGAGGAAGGCATGACGAGACCCTTATATAAAGCAGAGTATGTTGTGTCATGTGACGTGAGGGAATGTTGGGTTCCAGGCAGCGCTGATGCTGAGGCGTGGTCTCGCTCAGGGGGCTCAAGCTGCGGTTGCACTGGGCCGAACCACCTACTGGCAGGCCTGCTTTTAAGTGACATTACGTGGGTTCATACAAAGGGTTAGCATGGTGCTAATCTTTCCTTTGAGTATCACCAACACATCCCATGAACGGGTTAACCCTTATCCAACCCTTATCCAACCCTTATCCAACCCTTATCCAACCCTTATCCTAACCCTTATCCTGACCCTTATCCTAACCCTTATCCTGACCCTTATCCTGACCCTTATCCTGACCCTTATCCTGACCCTTATCCTAACCCTTATCCTGACCCTTATCCTGACCCTTATCCTGACCCTTATCCTAACCCTTATCCTGACCCTTATCCTAGCCCTTATCCTGACCCTTATCCTAGCCCTTATCCTGACCCTTATCCTGACCCAACAGTGAATGGTGCTATAGAGCTTCATGTTCATAAAGGATTAAGACGTTGTTGCAAATTCAACAGAGAACCAAATGTTGCTGTT
Source organism: Pseudochaenichthys georgianus (assembly GCF_902827115.2). NCBI lineage: Eukaryota > Metazoa > Chordata > Actinopteri > Perciformes > Channichthyidae > Pseudochaenichthys > Pseudochaenichthys georgianus. The sequence continues at coordinate 41,122,509 of NC_047509.1, forward strand.
TGAGAAACTACAAAAGTACACTTTCCAAATGACTTGGAATTAAATTCAATGAATGCATTTTAAAGACTTGTATCTTATGTGGGAACCAATGGGCTCCAAGCTGCGAGTAGTGCCATGTTAAGGATGTTGTTCTTTTACATAACATGTATACTAATGGAGTCAGAGCATCACTCAGCCAGGTGCGCCTCCCCCCCGCCCTAAATAAAGAGTCGAGTCACACTAAGTGGTTCATCCCAGCTCCCTTGCAGTAAAGGCATTTAGGAATCACTTCAAATGGTAAATGGACTGTACTTAAATAGCGCTTAGTCTATTTATAGTCTATTTCATAGTCGCTTCTCGAGCCCTCAAAGTGCTTTTACACAACATGTCATTCACCCTTTCACATCTCATTCATACAGAGCAGTGCCATTGGGTGCAGTTTAGGGTTCAGTATCTCGCCCAACAATACATCGACATGTTGACCGCACGGATTGGGATCGAACCCACGACCTTCTGGTTGAAAGACGACCGCACTCCTGCGCAGCCACTGTCGCCCTATTTTGACCTTTTCAGAGCATTTTACCATCTTTTCATCCGGAGTTCTGGTTTCACGGCAACGTCACTGTTTATGTTGAGTCCCATGGCTCTCATCTGCAAAGTGGAGCATGAAGCAGGAAACTGGACTGATGTGTAACTCAGGGGTTGTTGAAGGACGACTGTATTCACTCAAAGCGCTTTACGGTTAGAAGTCATCAGCATGCTAACACTCTCACACACACACACACACACACACACACACACACACACACACACACACACACACACACACACACACACACACACACACACACACACACACACACACACACACACACACACCATTGGCGAGAGGGAGCAACTTGGGGTTAAGTATCTTGCCCAAGGATACATCGACATGTCGCTGGGTAAGACATCGATACACAGATGGGGTAATACATCGATACACAGACGGGGGTAAGACATCGATACACAGACGGGGTAATACGGGGATAACACATCAGACCCACAACCTTCTGACTGAGAGACGACCACCTTGCAGCCACAGTGTCACTGAACTTCAAGTTCTTACGAACACTTTTTATTTTAATTTAACTGTTAAAAACAAATAATAGAAAAGAACTGAAATGGACTCTGTCTCTGTAAACAAGAGACTCAGCTCCGAATGAATAGAAGTGAATGAAATACGCCACTGTTTGATGGGCTTTATAGAATGTGTCGGTGCTCTGTTAGCAGCTCGTTGTGCTGCCTCCTAGTGGCCAAAAGAAGGAAAATGTTTAAACTAGAGCCGGGACTCGATTAAAAAAATGTATCTAATTAATTAGAGGCTTTGTAATTAATTAATCGAAATGAATCGCATTTTTAATCAAATATACATATTTGACCTGAGAACAGTGAGAAGCAATTTCCACATGGATTTGACTCCAAGTGGTCTACAGTCGAGTGCAGTCCAGTGAGTTGGTTATTTTCTCAGACGTGGACTTACTTATCCTGGCCCTGAAACCAGTCATCTGGTTGAGTGTGGGTTGGGTCAGGGTGTGGTTCCTTGCACTCGGAGTCGGGCTAACTGCTACATCAGGGATCACCAACTACATTTGTCCAAGGGCCGAAATGTAACCAATAGACACTATCGCGGGCCAGCGATTTTTTTATAGCCCAGAATTTTATAAATAGTATTCAGATTACTTTTGGAATACTTTCTTTTTCCATAACAGATGGGTATGTTTTGGTGCACAGGAGACACTTCTTTTACTGTTTTCATGGCTTATCAAGAACTCAAACACAACATCTTGGTGTCATTCTGGACAGCTCTCACATCTGCACCCCACATGAAACACATCACCCGGACTGCATTCTTTGTACTGTCTTAAAACCTTTCCTTGGAATATGTTATGAATTGTAAGGTGTCCTTGGGTGCTTTGAAAGGCGCCCCTAAATAGAATGAATTGTCATTATTATTTATTATCTGAAACGATGTAATAACTTTTTAAACGTTTTCCAGTCACTTGCCCCATGCCTTCAGCAGCAGCAGGCCATTCACTTTGATTTCATCCCGTTATAAATGTCATCATTTCGACAATAAAGAAATGATACATAAACGTTATCTTGTACATTTTATCTAACCATCTCCGTTTCTAACTTTCAATATATTTTAAAAGAGATCTCTCTCTCTCTCATCTGCGTGCGGGGGCGGGGCCTCACAGACACGCTGCATCTCTCTCTCGCTCACAGACAT
>NC_047509.1:41124859-41177359 GCF_902827115.2 Pseudochaenichthys georgianus
TGGGTAATACATCGATACACACAGACGGGGGTAAGACATCGATACACAGACGGGGGTAATACATCGATACACAGACGGGGTAATACATCGATACACAGACGGGGGTAAGACATCGATACACAGACGGGGGTAATACATCGATACACAGACGGGGTAATACATCGATACACACAGACGGGGGTAAGACATCGATACACAGACGGGGGTAATACATCGATATCCAGACGGGGTAATACATCGATACACACAGACGGGGGTAAGACATCGATACACAGACGGGGTAATACGGGGATAACACATCAGACCCACAACCTTCTGACTGAGAGACGACCACCTTGCAGCCACAGTGTCACTGAACTTCAAGTTCTTACGAACACTTTTTATTTTAATTTAACTGTTAGAAACAAATAGAAAAGAACTGAGATGGACTCTGTCTCTGTAAACAGATATGTCGTGTATTCTCCAAAACGGGACATATCCAGGTAAAACATGATATGGTAATTTATATTATTATGTCCATACATGAATATCCTACAATAAGTATATCAATGAAGAACATGTGTATTGTACGATAAGTCCATAATGAGACATTGTAGATGGGAACATGTTATGCAAACTTGTTGAGCTGTGTGGCGATCAAACGTTTTATTATGTCCTGAAAATGTAATCAAATGTGCAATAACCAGATCAAAAACATCATCAAGTAAAATAATGTAAAAACCTGACCAATAATGTCATTCAATGTCGACTCTAATTATAATAACATTTCACTTTAGTTGAATGCATCTCTTCCTGATAACAATGTGCGCTTGCCATATTTAGACATTTTTTAAAAAACGTTTAAAAAATGTCAGGCACTGTAACATGTTCAGCTAATAACTACTTTATAGAATGCTACAAGCCATAATGTTACATTTGATATAAGAACATACATACGTTTTACACAAGTGTTGTCACTGAACCAAGCTGTGCAACTGCAACAGGAACTGCCATGCATTCCGTTTCTTTAGTCAATCAAATTAAAATCTTGTAATGCATCATTCATAATAGCAGCACAGTGTCACATCTCAGAGTTCTTCGGGTGTCATGTTGAACAGCTGTGAAATGCACAGTAAGCGTATCTACACAGGCGACAGTAGGGAAAGCAGTCAGATGTGCGGTGTAAGAGTCACATGGCACAACAATGGCCCCTTTTTATGAGAACATGCACCGAGTCTGAGGAATAGAGTCACTGTTCTGTCTAATTGGCAGAACAAATCGAATGGGGGGGAAATCATTTACCACAGGGGGGGCACACACTGCCGTCCACAACCAACACACAAACACCAACGCAACTTCAATTTCAAAACATGCTGCAAAGTCTCTTGTGTTCACACACACTGCAGGGTGTAGTGCTATCTGTTAGCGCACCTATGACTTGTGCATACATACGTGGCACGACCACCCAAGCAGAAACATATGGACGTAGGCCACCGTATGAAAAGGGTGCAAATGTATTTAGTATCCGGTCCATGTGAACATGTCTAATTATTATTAGATCTGGCCCGCCGGTATATTGCACGCACACCGTCACTCCATCCTGAGGGTCTCCTCCGCTCAGAGCCGGACCCCAGACATTGATGAACCCGAGATGAGACGCCAAGTATCTGAGCTAGCATCCCAGAGCAGCACACTGACTTCAATGGATGCTTCCTTCTGCACTTTCTCTCACGACAGCAGGGCATGTTTGTTTTCTTCTTTGAGGGGAATCGTTTGTTGAAGCTGTTGTTGGCCTGTGGGGAAATGTACTCATAAGAAGTGACTCTGGAGAAGCTGCAGATCGAGCCATAAGAAATGAATGCACCTGATTATTTAATGTTGTTTTTATAGGCAATCATTTAAGCTTTGTTAGTTCCAGGTTTAATATGTGCAATAAGTTCATTTCAATAAGTTTTGCAATAAACATTGAACCAGTCCGGCCCTCGACTAGTACCCTTTCTTAAGTTTGGCCCACTGTGTATTTGAGTTTGACCCCCCTGCTCTAGGGGGTCCGGGGGCAAGCCCCCCCAGAAATATTGAAGTTAAACGCATCAATCTGGTGCACTAGATACTCATACTAACACAAATGCATATTTAGAATAGGTGCTACAAAAATAGATTGGGTACTGTATGACACACACACACACACACACACACACACACACACACACACACACACACACACACACACACACACACACACACACACACACACACACACACACACACACACACACACACACACACACACACACACACACACACACACACACACACACACCGGAGTAACGCAAACATTATGATGCAATTGATACTGAGCATAATTTGTAATACAATACACAGAGTGGGGGTTAAAGCAATACAGAATGGGATATTTCTCTCTCTTTTGATCTCTCTCTCTCACACACCCCCACACACACACACACACACACACACACACACACACACACACACACACACACACACACACACACACACACACACACACACACACACACACACACACACACACACACACACACACACACACACACACACACACACAGAGATATGGATACCCCATCGCTGCAGTATGAGACTGCTATATCCACATTGAAGACACAGAAAAGAGGAGGCGGAGAAACGATGTAAAGGAAAGAGGGAACGAGAGAAAGAAAGTGGGTTTGTCTAAGCATGTGTGTGGGGGGGGGGGGGTGCCGTGGTGGGGGGGAAGGGTTGTGAGGAGTTGCAACAGCTTGCCGCATTGTCAAGGACACATCAAGGAGAGATTGAGAGGGGGAGAAAAAGAGGGGAGTAGAGCCAACGAGTGAGGATGAGGAGGAAGGGAGGATGGACTAAAGGAAGCAGGACACAGCTCGACATGATTACTCAGCATAAGGTCACCTGTTTGTCCCTGTCTCTGAACCCTGCGGAGCTACGTGAGCCCCTGCGGCACATGGGAGCAGGATATCTGCACACGCAGGCAGACGGACACACGGTCACAGATCTCGGCCAACCACAGCATACACATTGCCATTCCCCCTCCCTAACAGCCAATCAGAAGAAGTAAGCTCTGCTCTAAAGCAAGCACACTGAAGGAATGACATCACCTGTTGCTGGGCAGAAACCTGTTAGAGACAGGAAGCCCTGGACCTGATATCATGGTCACCATGGAAACTGAATGACTTAGAGGGGAGGTCGAAGGGGGAGAGGATGGAGATGTGAAGAGACGGAGTTTTGAGAGGGGAAGTAAAGTTGGAGTTAGCTGCGTGAAGTGTAACACGTTGTGTGAGCGACTTGTGCCCGTGTGTCCTGGCGTTACACTCGTAACTGCTCAACACTCTTTGTCTACACCCTTATGGACGACAGAGAGGGAACCCGGGTATTCCATTAGTCAAGGATTCACTAAAGCCTCGTCACACTGTCCCCAGATTGACACCAGATGGACACACGATAAAGGAAATGTTCAAATTCGGCTGTGATCGCAACAACACCAGGCCATTCGTGAAGGCATCTTAAGCCATCGCATGGCCGCCGGTGGAGATTCATGTAAACATATTATGTAAATACCATCGGGAGGTCACCTGACGCCTTCGTGACCTAGTTCGAACGCATCGTACTCTCAACACGATGCGTGGTGTAGCCATTGTGTCCTGCGTGTCATGTGTCCTTCGTGTTGTCTTCGTGTGTGGTTCGGGTGCTATGGTGTGGCCTTCAGTCGGCATCCTACTTGCTTCGGCTGTTGACGAAGTTCGGGGCCATCTTCGTGCGAAATTCACAATTCCATATTCGTGTGTCCATTCGGGACAGTGTGACGCCAGCCTTACTGAAATACTGAAATAAACCTTTAACACTTTCATTTAAGGGGAGACACTACAGGTGAATGGGATAGACATCTGAACTGAGTCATATCATCACGAAGCTCCCCCAGTTGAAACATTAAGACCATTTATGTTTGCACAATGCTTTCTTAAAGGCATTATTGCACATGTTGCCTGTAGTGTCTAATCTTAAAATAGAATAAGACTCACTTGAGTTGTGTATTTCCCTTTGTGTGTGCAGACGTGTGTAGTTATTCTTGCAATCTGAATTTGTGATGCTATGACTTTATTTACAGAAAGAAACGTGCTAACACCTGTCTGTCCCTTCACGCGTCTCTGTCTCTCAGGTGTCAGTGGAGACCCAGCAGACATTGAGCGTCGGTGCCAAGCGTTCGGCGCAAACTTCATCCCTCCGAAGAAGGCCAAGACGTTCCTGGAGCTGGTGTGGGAGGCCTTACAGGACGTCACACTCATTATCCTGGAGGTTGCTGCCATCATCTCCCTCGGACTCTCTTTCTACCAGCCTCCAGGGGGGGATACCGAAGGTGAGAGCAGGGCCGGGAGGGGCTGGGGCTTGAGGTCTGGTTTGCGCTGTCACCTCTATTCTGTTGATAATGTAGGTCAATTGTTTTTTATTCTTGCGCCTTTAAAATAAACCACACTGAAACAAAAGACACATAGCACTGGTGATAGGGGAGAGCCTTGCTAAAATGACCTCAACAATTGCACACGAACTGACCCAAGACCATTTCTTAGGTTTGAATACAGATATCAGTTATTTATTACATATACATGTCACATAAGAAATGATTTGATCATTATTGAAATGGTGTAGAAATGTGGGTGGATGTGTTGTGACGACTGACATAGCATGAGCCAATAACGTTAGCGTTAGCTAAACACAATCAGGTGTTGATTCCTCAGTGGATTTAAGCAAAATAAGAGGAAGTATTTATAATATTCAAAAACATTTGAGGGGTCCGTTACTGCGCTGTCACGATGTGACCTCTTAATGCTGAAGAGGAGTTGGCACATGAGCTGTTTTAAGCTAAATGAAAATATGCTAGCAGGCTATCCACATCACCCTGGGGTTTACCGTCACAGAGGAACAGCAAGGCTGGTTTAAGCGAGGCCGCTCTTTTGTTCTTACTTAGTTATACTACTGCAGTGATACTTGGGACATGTGGCCGGGAACATCTACAATAGACATGAAGAAACAAAAAGCTTAATGTCGCCATTAGCTGGTGTGTTCACCACAGTGAGAGGTCCTCACAGAGAGGATGTGGCTCAGTGAACAGGACGCTGTGCCTCTGTCTGAAACCAAGTAGTTCACATCGAAAACCGCAGCACACACAAACACATTTATTTAGTTAGGTAGCAATAAGCTAGGTATTAATAATCGTTTGAATACAAGTAAATTATATAAATATTTTTAAAACTGTAGGAGGTTTGGAAATCTGTCCTCTTTCAGTTTCAGCTTGACCCATTTATTTAAATTTGGATCGCAGATTGTCTTTAACTTTACTTTCCATCATACATCCAATGAATGAAGGGAAATAAAAGAACAGCTGGTACTTTGAGTAGGTTAAATACAAATATATCACGTCTGGCTGTCTATTTCACAACACATCTAAGCAAGTTTCCTCTGCCGCCCTCTCTCCAGCATGTGGGGTAGTGCAGGGGTCTGGAGAGGATGAAGGCGAGGGGGACACCGGCTGGATCGAGGGCGCCGCCATCCTACTGTCTGTCGTGTGTGTTGTCCTGGTGACGGCGTTTAATGACTGGTCCAAAGAGAAGCAGTTCCGGGGTCTCCAGAGTCGGATCGAACAAGAACAGAGGTTTGCTGTGGTGCGTAAAGGAAACGTCATACAGATCCCGGTGGCCGACATGGTGGTGGGGGACATGGCCCAGGTCAAGTACGGTAAGGACCCCATCATGAACGCTTATTGCAAAAGGAGCAGCATTATAGAAATAGTTTTACTGTATACCTTTTTTTCTTATTGAATGATAAATTGTACACCCTTCATTATATCTTTAAAAATGCCAAATGCCCATTACAAGCTACAAAAAAAAATTGCATTTAATTTCAGACCAGCAATGAAAAACTAAAAAAACAGCTATCTAACAGCTTTATCTACTTTTAACAAAATGCATCCCTCAATATTAAACTAGTGGACACACTTTTCAAGTAAATAAAAGAGGCCAATTATTTAAATATGTTACATATAGTCAATCAGAGCTTTTTATCTACAACAGTAAAATGTTATGTCACATATATAAATATCATTATATTCACACATAAAGGTCATTTCTCTGCACAATGATTTCTTTGACTTGTTATACTTTGAGTCCATTTAGCTGATGACTGATTGAATGAAAAACATTTTGAAAGTAGGACTTAATAATGTATTGGTAATGCATTTGAATACTTCTTCCAGCACTGCCTGTAGTGCCTATCTCTGTATCATGTAGTGGTACGCATAGTGTCCACACAAGATATTGAGACATACATATCTGCAGGCTGAATCAACTGTGATCTGTGCACGTGTTGTTCAGGGGACCTGCTGCCAGCTGACGGTGTGTTGGTCCAGGCCAACGACCTGAAGATAGACGAGAGCTCTCTGACCGGAGAGTCTGACCACGTAAGCAAGTCAGTGGACAAGGACCCCATGCTGCTCTCAGGTTTGTGTTTACTCATAACCTTTTTTTATATTTGCACTCCAACCTGGTAGGCCTACTACTTAGAGGAAATCAAATGGTATCCATTTTGTTCTGTATCGTTATAGATACATTTCAGTGGACACTATAACTGAAGACCTAAATATTCTTATATACAACCTGTCTCTGAAGTGTTTGGCTGAAACACCAAACAGATCATTGGAGCATCCCATAATCCCCTCTGTTTCAGCCCTGTTTCCAAAAGTGCTGATTCTGTGTCTGTATCTTTAAATGCTAATGAGCTGCTGCTGGCCACGCCCCTCTGAGAGATGATTGGTTTAAAAAACACAATGGGATATGTAGGTGATACGTTCGGACGGCTTTAGTTAGTTAGTGGCTAACCCAACAAAAACATTGTGACTTCACAAAGTGGCTAAATCCAGACAGGTTTTTAGATAGGTGGATCAGGACAAAAAGAGAGCGAATCTGTTTTCCTTTCTGAATCTCTTAACACACTGGGGACTCATATTTATGTATAAAAGCCATGAAAAAGTGGATTTTGGGTGAATGAAATACACACCTGGCAATTAAATTAAATACAATAGCAGGGAAATAAATACTACTACATGTTACATTTGTATTGGGGCTGTGTCACAATGGTTCAACTTGTTAGGCTACTTGTTGCCCAATTTCTGTGTGTACATGGATTGGATTCATCGACACAAAAGTTCCACACAGTTTGGAGACGTCAGAAATGCTTCTCCTCACTTTGCGGATGATGTGGTTCTGTTGGCTTCCTCAGCCCGTGACCTTCAGTGGACTGTGTGGACTGTGAGTGAAGCGCTGCCCTGAGTGAGCGAGCTCAAGTGTATAGGGATGTGAAACAGGAAAGGTGCAATGGAGTCTGCCGGACAGGAGCGTTGGTCAGCAGTAACGTGGGGGCCGCTTCAGACTGTCGTGATACGTCAAATATGTTTGTAATTTCTCTAAACAAGAAACCACTAACCTTATTACTTAGGAAAACACCAGAGGGAATTAAACAAAAGATTCCTACTAATTTCTCGTAATAAGAATACAAGGAATTGGTGAAAAGATATTTCACCATTAGATCTAGTAATGAAATGTATGGAATGGAAAAAATAACCATGAGAATCAGAAACCAAGTTCATATCTTTGATGAACGATGGGAAACATGGGTAAGTTATATTAAACAAAACATAAATAATGACCAGTTGGTAAGATGTGACAATTAATGTAGGTGTGAATATTAGAAAAACAGATATAGGGTGAGGAATCAGACATCGGGACAGTCAGTGGTTCTTTGCATCTGATCTCGCAAATGTTTCTGGGCCCATCTGGGAGGAAGTCCTGGGGTATACCGAGAACCCTAATGAGAGATGATATACTTTATCTGGCTTGGAAACCACTCGGGAATATTTTTTTTGGAAAGGGATAAAGGCAACAGATATAATTATCAATCAGTCCAGTTCCCCTCAGCAACTTTGAAGCACAATTCCTCCCATCCTTCCTCAAGCTACAGCAACCGGCTGCTTTCAGTGAAACATATCTGGTAACCCTGCCGAGCAGCAATCGGTATCTTTGCCCACTTGGGGATGCACCGTTACCTCATGAACATTGTTTTTGGTGGTTAAGGTACCCACGTGATGGAGGGCTCGGGCAGGATGCTGGTGACCGCCGTAGGAGTCAACTCGCAGACGGGCATCATCTTCACCCTGCTGGGGGCCGGAGAGCTGGAGGAGCAAGGGAAGGATAAGAAAGGTAAGAGAAGGAGAGGAACCAGGAGAGAGACACAAAATACAAACTAAAAATGTTTTGGACTGTATTAAAAAAAGGTTAGAAATAGAAATATCTTTGTTGAAGAATCGGGAAATGAACATTCTAAATATTTAGTGAAACATTAGACGAACAAATGGTTTGGTTTTTGAAATGCAATGCCGTAGTAAACTGCCGTCTCCATGGACCAATACCTCACACACTGCTCTCGAGTCATGTCGTCACACACACACAGATGGATTGTGTGTGTTTGTGTGTGTGTGTGTGTGTGTCCGTGTACAGTGATTTGGCTGCCTAACTGATTGCAGATAAGAGCTCCAACAGCAGTTTAACCTCATCGATCATGTAGACCCCATCCTCATCCCCCTGACCCCACCCCCCCTCGTGCTCCCTCTCTCTGCCTCTCTGTGCCTCTCACTCGCTCTCTTGTTCACCCCACTGCTGTGCCCTTTCACTCCCCTGTCTTTCCCTTCCCTCCCTTCATCTGAGAGAGAGGCTGCAGATTGAATCAATGATTGGGAGAGCGGGGGAGAGTGGGGGAGCCGAGGAGATTCAGAGGAGAGTGTTGGTTGGTCAAAGCTCGGAGCATTAGCGTCTGCTCAGATGTGCTTAGGAGGAGCCGTGCAGTCGGAGCAGAGCTGCAGACGGCATCAGAAGCACTTACGGTGCATGTCGTCACCCAGGCACTCTGCATGCCTCCACCAGCTCTCATCATGCATGGGCACGTGTGGCTTTGTTTGAAAAGGACAAAACACATTCTGGAATGTTTAAGTAACTAAGTACATTTACTAAGGTACTGTTCTTTAAGTTTTTTCTTTTGTTTTCTTTGACCATTAACAACACTAGAAACTCTGAAATGATAGGTATATTAGCAGTGGTGTAAAGTAACTAAGTACATTTACTCAAGTACTGTACAGTACTAAAGTACAATTTGGAAGGACTTGTACTTTACTTGAATATTCATTTGTTTTGCTATTTTGTAGTTCAACCACACTACAGGTCAGAGGTACATGGTGTACTTTGACTCCACTACATGTATTTAATACCTTTAGTTTACCCCTCTCCTTTGTGGGGTTCCACAGGGCTCAGTGTTAGGCCCCCTGTTGTTCTCCCTGTATTTGCTCCCTCTTGGGTCCATTCTTAGGAAGCACGGTATCGCTTTCCATTGCTATGCAGACGATTGCCAAATATATGTGCCACTTAAAAAGAATGACTCATATTCAATTAAACCGCTGTTAAACTGCCTTGAAGACATTAAGTCCTGGATGTCATGCAACTTTTTAAAATTAAATGATGACAAAACCGAAGTGATGGTTTTTGGTGCCCCTCGGACCACTCCTATAGACCTAGGATCCCTGGGCCACTCCACCAGGCCTACCATCACAAATCTTGGGATAAAGATGGACCCAGAACTCCAGCTGTCAGCCAGATCAAGGCAGTTGTTAAAAACAGCTTCTTCCACCTCAGGCAGCTAGCCAAAATAAAGCCTTTTTTAAATAGTGACCTCTTTGAAACGGTAATCCATGCCTTCGTCACCTCCCGCTTGGATTATTGTAATGCACTATATATGGGGATAAGTGCATCCTCCCTTGCTCGCCTCCAGATGGTGCAAAATGCAGCAGCACGGCTACTAACAGGCACACGCAAACACGAGCACATTTCCCCCATTTTATCTTCGCTCCACTGGCTGCCCGTTCATTTGAGGATTCATTTTAAAACTCTTTTATTTACTTTTAAAGCCCTCAATGGCCTGGCCCCGCCGTACCTCTCTGAGCTGTTACACAGCTACACGCCAACTCGCACTCTCAGGTCAGCTGATCAGTTGCTCCTAAGGGTGCAAAAAACAAAGTCTAGGCGCAGAGGGGACCGTGCTTTCTCTGCTGCCGCCCCTAAACTGTGGAACGACCTGCCCTTGCTCATCAGACAGGCTCCCACACTGACTGCTTTTAGATCCCGTCTTAAAACCCACCTCTTCTCCTTGGCATTCAGAAACAAGTAGATTGTTGCTTTTATTTGCTTTCAGTGGTCTATTGTTTTTATTATATGGCTGTTATTTATTTTTTAATTATTACGTTTATTCTGGTTTGTTTTGTGTTTGTATCTTGTATTTATATTATGTTGTGTGAGTTTATCTCTCTGTACAGCACTTTGGTCTGAAGGTTTTTAAAGTGCTATATAAATAAAGTTGGATTGGATTGGATTAGTTACTTCACAGATGTGGATGAATGATGTGAAATATAATCAAGTGTTGAATCAGACTTTAGTTCCACCTGGAGTAAATCCACCAGCTACCCTGCAGTATACAAAGTACTTCAGACTAGCTGCACCTTCACCATCTTTGAGAACACTTTCATGATCAATCATTATAAAACATATCATATATATTATTCTGAAATCCAATCTGCACAATGACTACCGTACTTTCCGGACTATAAAGCGCACCTGCATATAAGCCGCAGCAGCTAAATGGTCCGTCTGTCTTGCTCTCGTTCTGTCTCTCGGTTCCACTTTTACTTTGGCGCGCTACCTGTCTCACTCTTTTCCGGCCTCCAGCTTTTCCTGCTGGAGCCCGCCGCTTAGAGGTGGCGGGCGCGGACCGGTCCTAGAGCCCATAGGGTTAAAGGTGGTTAATTTTACCTGTAAAATCCATAGATTTAGGAGGTTCCCTAGTGGCCGTTAGCTGTACAAAAAAAATGGGGAAAAAAGTCGCGGCTTATAGTCCGAAAAGTACGGTACTACTTTTTATGCTAATTCTCTTTGATTGCAGGACTTCTACAGTGTGGTATTTCTGTACTTCTTCCACCACGGCTAGAATGTAGATATGACCTTCAACACATCAGCTGATGCAGGGCCGGCCCTCGGCATAGGCAGTATAGGCGAATGCTAAGGGCGCATCAACCCATAGGGGGCGCCGAAAAAAGAAAAAAAAAAGTTACAAATAAAAAATATATATATTTTTTTTATTTCATAAAAAGTACATCTTATTATCTTATACTAACAGAACTACGCCTATATTGCGTACAGCACCCATAAACTATGGCACACCCCCCCCCCCCAAATCAAGTTGAACTGCCCCAGTCCCAGTAAAAACCAAAGGTTTATGTGAAATTGATCTTTTTTTGAAATAATGGTTTTAGTGTGCAATTATAGGTTTTAATTTTGTATTTGTATTCATTTAAAATAAATCAAACTCCCAAAAAACGTACACAGCTTCTGTGTGCTTTTATTAACAATTGGAATTTACTGTGTAAGCGGCCGCGAGGGGGAGAGCTTTAGAGAGCTCTCTCCTGAAAGACTGAGAGGCTCTGATAACCTCAGCTCAGTGAGGTAAAGGCACACCTTTATATGATCATTATAGTTATAAAAAAATAAGAGAACAGGTGAAAAACAGGTATAAAATACTGACAGTACAAAAAAGTTGTTATTAATAAACAAGAATACAGTTTGAAAGGGGAGTGATTTGTAAAATATCCATAAAGAAAAAGAAAATCTGCTTACAGTTCTGTTTCATCTGGGTGTTGAGAGATGTGTCCATAGATCTCCTAATGTTGCTCTCAAAGTGCACCAGATTGATGCTTTTAACTTCAATATTAAAAAAAAGTCTTCCGGGGGTGCATGCCCCGGGACCTCCCTAGAGGAGCCCCCCCCCCACTTAAATCATGTTCAAATGGATAGGAAACTAAATACAGTTGCACACATCTTGTGTCAATATCTTTGTTTTTGTGGTCATGCCACAACCATGCATGTGCGAATCATAGTGAGTGTCTGCATTTGACTTCCACCAATGCCATCACTTCTTTGTTATTCCTCATGCAATGTGGCGTTGCTATGGGGATACACACTTTTATTTTTGAATTGTCTAGCATTTGTAATTGAGGTTTTATTCAAATCACTTTTCCATGCTATTTAGTCATGTGCAAACATTCTGCTATGCGTACACACACATTCACTACTGGAGTGTTTTATTCTTCCTCTTTGCTTCTCTTTTGTTCTCCCTTTTTGCCACATCCTCTCAAACCCTTCCTTCCTTCCTCACACACTCCCCTAACAGAGGACAGTCCTCAGTTGCTCACCTCCACAGATGCCTCTTTCAGCACAGTCACCAATGGTATGTGAGCATACAGTTGTCTGCCTGCCCCACTCCTCCCCAGCACACAGTGCAGTGAGAGTGACCTATGAAGGACTCATGCATATGATCATGTCTCTCAGTCTCTTGACCCAGTGTGTGAAGATGTGTGTACCTTTATTCATCTTCCCTTTAGTATTGTTTCTTTGTGCTTTTCCAAAAGTGTGAACTGTTGGTGACTCCTTACATGTGAACACTTCTCTTTCATACATGTGTCTCTCCATTCCCTTGCATGTACCTTTCTCTAAATCAACCTCCCTTTCTCACAGGAAAACAACCTGATGGAGCTGTGGAGAACAATCAGAACAAAGGTAAAGGGGTGTGTGTGTGTGTGTGTGTGTGTGTGTGTGTGTGTGTGTGTGTGTGTGTGTGTGTGTGTGTGTGTGTGTGTGTGTGTGTGTGTGTGTGTGTGTGTGTGTGTGCCACTGCTCCAGTTTCTTGATTTGTTTTAATTGTACTTTAACTAACACATTCCCTAGCCTCGCTTCCTCTCCATCTGTGCCTAACAACACCGTCATTGTGTGTGTGTGTGTGTGTGTGTGTGTGTGTGTGTGTGTGTGTGTGTGTGTGTGTGTGTGTGTGTGTGTGTGTGTGTGTGTGTGTGTGTGTGTGTGTGTGTGTGTGTGTGTGTGTGTGTGTGTGTGTGTGTGTGTGTGTGTGTGTGTGTGTGTGTGTGTGTGTGTGTGTGTGCGTGCGTGTGTGTGACGCTGAATTCAAATGTGGGATGACCTTATTTCATCTGCAGGAAGAGATGCAAAGAGTGTGTACAGTAAGTGTATTTTTCTGTGTTTCAGCCAAGAAGCAGGATGGGGGTGTTGCCATGGAGATGCAACCCCTGAAGAGTGCAGAGGGAGGGGAGGTGGAGGACAGAGAGAAGAAGAAGACCAGCGTTCCAAAGAAGGAGAAGAGTGTGTTGCAGGGCAAGCTCACCAAACTGGCGGTTCAGATTGGCAAAGCAGGTAAAGGAGCGTCTTTCCGGACCTCAGCAGGTTTCAGCGGGCGTAGGAACATCCTGTAGCTGCCCCGCAGAGCTGCTGGTGCAATGACGTAGACAAAGCAAAGACATTGTTTGTTCTTAAACTTGATGCCAATATATTTTTGATATTTGTTTTTAAACTATCTTGCAAAAATGTTGCAAAACCTTAACTTCTATATGCACCAAGCTTTGCTGTTTCGTTCTTATCCACAGCATGTCTGAAGCTCCTTCCTGAGCGCAGAGTTCTTACAAACAACATGGCAAACCCTTAATTACCAAAAAGATATTTAGTAGTTCACTATATTTCCGGACTTGTAAACGGACATAAAAAGATTATGAAGACACACTCAGTAATAATGTTTGACTCTAATATGTCCACAAATCAAACAAGAGTTTTAAACATGCACATGTTCTGTTCTGTTCTGATATATGCACATATTAAATAAGAAATGACTACATTAACATATTTAAACATTAAACAATGTTTAGATTCATACTTAGAGTGATATTTTATAAAAGGTGTGTAAAAGATGATAAGTGCTGTGCTGGAATGTGATCACACAGACTATTGTTAAACACGGCTCTGAATCTCCCCACAGGTTTGGTGATGTCGGCCATCACCGTCATCATCCTGGTGCTGTACTTCGTCATCAACACGTTTGTTGTTGAAGGTCTGTGTGGAGCAGCTTCTCCGAACGCACCCCTCTCACGTCGTCCACTGTGCTGAGTATGAGTACAGTTGTTATTTTGCCACAATAATGATTGATGTTGTGTGTCGCAGGTCAATCGTGGTTGGCAGAGTGTACTCCGCTGTACGTGCAGTACTTCGTCAAGTTCTTCATCATCGGTGTCACCGTGCTGGTGGTGGCTGTCCCAGAAGGCTTACCTCTGGCTGTGACCATCTCTCTGGCTTACTCTGTCAAGGTACACACACACACACACACACACACACACACACACACACACACACACACACACACACACACACACACACACACACACACACACACACACACACACACACACACACACACACACACACACACACACACACACACTACATTTCAGAGGGAGGTATTGCTATTTAAAAAAAGGACTGTATCTGCCCTTGAACTTTTCACACTTAATTTACCCTGCCCTTTCTGCCTTTGTCCTTCTGCCCCCCCCCACCTCTCTATCCATCACCCCCCGCCCCCTGCTCCCTATCACCCTCTCACGTGTAGAAAATGATGAAGGACAACAACCTTGTCCGTCACCTGGATGCGTGTGAGACCATGGGGAACGCCACGGCCATCTGCTCCGACAAGACGGGGACCCTCACCACCAACCGCATGACGGTGGTGCAGACCCACATCGGTGAGCGACACCGACAATTTGGGAATGCTTTTATTTGACAAAATGCGGTCTCGTTTTTGTCCTCAAAATAAATATGTTTCCATAGGTTTTAGGAACATAACATGGCCTATACTTAGTTTAAACAATGAGGTGTTTAGGTGTTTAGGCTAAGTGAACTAAACTCACCTAATACAATCAGGTGTAATCTGTTGACATACTACTTTTTTTTAGTTAGTGTAACTAATTAACAAAATGGGTTCTACTGGGTTCCTTGCTCTGAATACACTGGAAACCACTGGTCATGTTTAAATCCAGTGTTGGCACATCTTTCCTGACATACAGCTGACGGACTGGAGCAGGGGGCGAGTCTCTTTCTTGTGATGTCTTTTGTTCGTACTTGACTAGAATTGTTTTAGCTTGGATAGTTACTTCATGTCTTTAAATACTGACATGTTGCCTGTGCCAGAACACTCAGTAATATTATAATATCAATTAATATTGTTTAGCAAATTATGCAAAATCATTTACATAATTATTAATAAATTATTATAAATGAGCATTTATATCATTAATACCTTACTATTGTGTTTAATTAACTTTTAATTTACAATTGATCAGTGATGATTAAGTGTTGAGATGTGTGAACATATGATCTGATGTGTGACGGAGGAGCAGGCAGCAGATGGGGATTCCTGTAGGCTGACTGTGCAGATGATACTTGATTTGTATTAAAGCTAGATTGTTGTTGCCCAGGTGACGTGCACCATCGTTTAGTCCCGGACCCCGGTCAAATCAACGCCCGGACGCTGGATCTGTTAGTCAATGCTATCGCTATCAACAGCGCCTACACCTCCAAGATCCTAGTGAGTCACGCACACACAGACACACACTGATCTGGCTTTGTTCTTCTCTTCAGGAGGCCTTGGTAAGTTTCCCTGCTTTATCTTTATCTGCTTTATCTTAACTTCTTCCTCTTGCCTCCCACATCTCCTTTCCTGACCTTCTCACTGCCCTAACCTACCACCCCAACTCGCTTCAATCTTACCCTGGATCAGCCGCCTGATGTGGAGGGGGGACTGGCTAAGCAGGTGGGCAACAAGACAGAGTGTGGCCTGCTGGGATTTGTTCTGGACCTCCAGCGGGACTACGCCCCTGTCAGAGAGCAGATCCCAGAGGAGAGGCTGTACAAGGTGGGCAAACACATCCACTAGCTTCACTGAAGGTGTTATATACCGATATCTGATTTACATCCTGTAATCCAGGGTTCGAGTTATGTGGGAGCCAATGGGAGCTGAGCTCCCATAAGGAGGGGTCTCAGCTCCCATGGACGCAGTGAAATCATACATCTGTGGGGGTCGCTAATACCAACACACTCTCACTCCCTAAGCGTCCAGGAGCGACGTTTGGTCAGTGTCTGTGGCGTCCAGTTGTGACGCTCCTGGCTCCTTCAGCGTCATAAAGGGACGCAAATAGCTTTCAACTGATTGCAATGTATTCCCATCTGCGGCGGGATTTGACGCTCATGGAAGCACGGCATTCGTTTGTGTCGGCTGCTCTTAAAGGCAATGTGAGCGTCCATTCCCATTGGATAACGGAGAATTGTACACCCGGATGTAAGTATTCCCCTTACTGTAGATTGATTTTACAGTGATATCTGCACTACTCATCGACTAAAAAACACCAGATTATCCTTGTTAATTACACAACATTGATTGGTTTAAATTGTGTGCAATGCTTTTGTATTTTTCCCCTTTGATTCGGAGAAACAAATATTTTTTCGGAGTACAGGATGGCAGAAGACACTACACTACCCAGAATCCCCAGCTATCCTTTGGACTACACCATGTTCTCTGTTTGACAAACCCCGTGATAGTCCTCAAGCTCTGTGATTGGAGAGTGTGCTCCGAGGGTTACGCCGATTCTCGAACAGCACTTGAAATGGGATGGAACCACGGCAGACTGTCCAAAACTGGATTTGAACGGGTCCACCACGTCCCCGTCCCCCCTTTATTTAACAGCTGGTCTTATGTTTGTGACCCCTGTTGTTAACCTCTTAAGCCCTGAGCCTGTTTTTCAGGTTACAGGCTCGAAAATGCCACAAACACAACAAAGACTATATCTTCACTTCTAAAAGGGATACATTAATAATCTTTTCTCTCAAAGCAAGGTTACATCTGTGAGTTGGATGTAGAAGTGTCAGAATCAATATAGATGTTTTTATTTTAAAGTAAAGTCAGATGGAACATAGTAAAAACATGTAAATTCTAATGTCCGCCTAAAAGAAACCCATTACTTATAGTGAAAACCACCCTTGAATGATGGGTTAGTAGACTAAAAGCTTTAGGAATCCAAACTATAACATATAATAAGTACCCTGTATCAAGATTGATGCAAAACAAGTGAAATTTGACCTTTTTACAGAGGTTTCGAAAAATAAAGTCCAGGCGGACTCACCTCTGGGTAATTTGGGAACCATCAGTTCCATTTGAACTTTTTCACTGTAAAAATCATTTTATTACTTTGAATTATCACTATAGGTATTCATTCCATCGAAATACAACTGTTGTGAAAAAAAAAAATATATATATAAAAACATACTCTGTTATCCTCTTAGGCCCCACGGACCCGAAATCGCGTCATTTGCAGGGAACAACGTCTAAGGAACCTTAATATTTAATAAACTATGAATATTTTATATCCATATAACGGGAAAAAACTCATTTAACTGATCTTTTTCATTTATCTTTTAAAAAAAAACACACAATGCTAACAGTGAGCCTCTGAATTAGCCCCGAGCGAAAAATGCTAACCTATTACTGCACCGAAAATCTCTCCTAGCTCCCTTATTACTTACCCTAGCTGCACATCCAACACATTGTTTATGACCGTAAAGACACATAATCTAACGGTGCCCACCTCAACACTGAAAGATACAAACTCGCGACGTTATCAACAAAAACGTACATCGAAACAAGTGACGCTAGGTACTAACATGCGCTAGGCTAACATGGCTCACCTTCCTCTTTGTCTGGTCTAAACTGGTCTTCAATGGCATTAAAACGATAAAAAACGATGATGTAGTTAATCCATAGGTTAATATCCAATGTGGCTGTGTCCCCTTTGAAATGTTCTGATAAACTATAAGCAATAAAACTGCAATTCCGTTATCTGCTGTCCGCTCTGTGCTCCGTGCGCTCTGGGTCCTGCTTCCTTACGTAGTAAACAATAAGTAAAGTCTGCTGCGTAATGTACTTAAGCTGGCTGGCATTCTTTATACTTTACGCAGGACCATATCTCTGGAACCCATTGGTCGATTTGGGTGATTTACACATTTTTCTAAAATTTCTACGTGACACAAAGCCATTGGATTAACCTTAAATGTTAAGAAGCCCTGAGACATAGTCTCGTAAAAAAACGGTGGGAGGGGTCCACTGGGGGAACCCTCGGGCTTAAGAGGTTAATTGATAACATTACATTACATTACATTAATTGATAAGCCTGAAACATGCACTTGTCAAGGTTCAGAGGCAAATGTTGCAAATATGGCAGTAGCCATCGATCAGCTTAAGATAAGATATACTTTATTGATCCCAAGTTGGAACATTTGCGTTACATCAGCATGTGTAACAGTTAAATATGCAGTTGTGTTTATTTGAAAATCATTTAGTATAATCACACAAATTCTGTGTTTTATAATCAACAATTCTGTGTTCTTTATTTATTGATTGTTCAATACCTGACAAGGCCGGAGATGAAATATCTACATACATCTTATAAGAGTATAATACATTATGTATAATATCAGTTAAAATAAGTGCTTCAACATAGTTAACATTGCTGGAGGTATGCACAAATATTGATAGATGTCTTGTAATGCACTATTGAGGAACCTGCAACCCAAGTTTTTCATTCAGTGCAGAACTACACCACAGTTGTGTAGGCCTATATGATATGTCAATAAACCTTAGAAAATCTTGAAATCTTGAAAGGGATGTGCAAAATAGTCATTACATACAGTCTTTAATTAACTATTAGTAGAGAATAACGAGTAATGAATATACTTGATAGGGATTGTATTAATATCTAATAATACAAATAATTAAATTCAATAACATGCTTTAACCACCAGGTGTCCCTTTATATCAGCTGTGCACCTTTATGGTGTAAATACAGCCTATCTACCAATTGGATCAAATATAAAAGTCAGCCGAATTAGTGTTGATACTGCAAGGAGACGTATTGTGTGAAAAGAAATGTAAGATGTTGTTTAATGGCTGATATATTTATGATCCACGTCACGTCTTCAGTTCCTCATGTTTGTCTAGAGGTCTTCTCATCAGGGCTCTATAAATACAGAACTACGGCAGATATGTAATATGTAATGCAGCCGAACCGTGTATTACAATGCCGTTATGTGATGACTTTCAAAGAGAAAAGCAAGCACACTCGGAATAAAGTATTATTATTTTTTTTTTTAAATGTTTTCGGTCTGTTTCCGGTATTTGTTAATGACGATGTGCTGTGAGATGTGAGACTGGAATTGCACAGGGGAAAATAACGTAGGCTATCTTTAGATGCGGATTTTGTTAAACTAATATGTTTAGGCTGTGGACCAACACTATACATTGACGGGGAAGGGGGGTAGCAATAAAGATAACACCATTAAACAGTTACACAACATAAAGAAATAATATCGATAGCAGCGTCCCTAGCAACCACCTTGGTAACAATGAAAACGTCGCGATTTCCTGAAGTAATCTTCGTAATAACTAGCAAACTAAAGATCATGTACATCCACTGCACACATAATCTGAAATAACAACTCATATTTCTCGCATCAAATGACATCAAAACGCATTTTAATGGCCAAACTAACTTTAAAATAGGCATTTTCCACCGAGAATAAAACGAAGTTCGGCCATGTTTTCTTTTTCTGCAGGGAGAAATTTGAAGATCACGTGACATAGATGCCAGCCATTGGAATTAATGGTGAAAAAAAACGGGGGTTACTCCGAAAAAATATTTGTTTCTCCGAATCGAAGGGGAAAAATACAAAAGCATTGCACACAATTTAAACCAATCAATGTTGTGTAATTAACAAGGATAATCTGGTGTTTTTTAGTCGATGAGTAGTGCAGATATCACTGTAAAATGAATCGACAGTAAGAGGAATACTTACTTCCGGGTGTACAATTCTCCGTTGTCCAATGGGAATGGACGCTCACATTGCCTTTAAGGGCAGCCGACACAAACGAATGCCGTGCTTCCATGAGCGTCAAATCCCGCCGCAGATGGGAATACATTGCAATCAGTTGAAAGCTATTTGCGTCCCTTTATGGCGCTGAAGGAGCCTAGGAGCGTCACAACTGTACGCCACGGACACTGACCAAACGTCGCTCCTGGACGCTTAGGGAGTGAGAGTGTGTTGCTAATACATTACCAACAACCATTATTTTAATCACAAATATTACTCAAATAATAATGAGTATTATTTACGTTAACAAGGTAAATAGGCTAAAAGAAAAACATGTTTTCCAAAAGAACTACGCATCTCTTGAATGACAATATGCCTGCGCTGCACCTCCAAGGTGCGCAATACATTATTGCGCAATCTATGCCTGTGAGCATGCTGCGCGAGCCGAGATGATGTGTGTGTGCTAGTTGAAGCTTTTCATATTTAAGTTTGTAGCAAGAAGAGGGCTGCTGCTGTGTGTGTGTGTGTGTGTGTGTGTGTGTGTGTGTGTGTGTGTGTGTGTGTGTGTGTGTGTGTGTGTGTGTGTGTGTGTGTGCGCGCGCGTGCGTTAGTTTTAAAGACCCCCATAGAGCTCAGTTTATAACTCGAACCCTGCTGTAATACATACATCCACATATGTCCAAAAGTTGGTGATTAAATCAACTAAAGGCAGTAGATACCCAGTGGTGGAAAGTAACTTAGTATGTTTACCATGATGTTCACTCACGTGCAGTACTTAAGTACGAATTTGAAGTGCTTGGAATTTACTTAAAGAGCAACTTGCAGGTTAGACACAACAGTGAATAAATGTATAGGAAAATGATGAATACACTAGATGTTCAAAAAAATATACAGAAATATACAGTACAGTGACATCTGGCGTCGCTTTTGTAAGACATTTTTACTTCCGCATAAAAAAAGCCTCCCCATGTGACCTCCGCATGTGACGTAACATTAGGGTCGGCATCATAGGGGGTCATTTGCGGGCCATGCCCCCCCAAATGAGTCACTGTGCCCCCCCAACGCAGGGTGGGCAAGCCTTGCCACTTTGCCGTTTAAAAAAAAAAAATCATATAAGTGAAAACGTTTCCACTAAAGTTTTTTTGTATGAAATACATTAGAAATAAATAATAGAAATATAAAACACAGCCTGAAGTGTGCTCACTGCTGCTCTTTGATTGGTGTGTTGCTTGACCAATGACCCCCGACCTTTGTTTTGTTATCATTACGTGGCTGTGTGTTTAGATGAAAGCCCAGTGGTGATCTGTTCATCCGTTTCACTGATTATACAGTAAAGCCATCGAAAATAATATACAGTACAGTACAAGTAGCCTACCTCTGGGTCTCTGTGTTTCATTCAAGCTTGGCTCTGTGTATGTGTGTGTGTGTGGCAAGAGTGCATTTTGTGAGTTTGCGAGCGGTAACTTGAAATGTTGTTGTTAGCATCTGGTTAGCTAGCTATGCTAACGGATATAAAGAGCTGTTTCTACACCAAGGTGGAGGACAGTCCTCTCCTGTCAGACTGAGAGGATCTTATAACGTCAGCTCAGTGAGGTAAGGACTCTCTCAGTGTTTAGATAGTTAACTTTAGTGTAGGTTAACTTATCTCAGTGGGTCTCAAACTGTTTGGTCACCATTTATGTGAACAAGTATTTGCGAGGAATACCTTTTGGCTATGATCATTATAGTTATTAAAGAATAAGAGAATAAATGAAAAACAGGTATGAAATACTATAGGACAGTAACACAAGAATACAGTTTAAAAGGGGAGTGATTAGTAAAATATCCATAAAGAAAAAGTAAATCTGTGTACAGTTCTGTTTCATATGGATGCTGAGAGATGTAGGCTAACCATAGATCTCTTCATTTTGCTCTCAAAGTGCACCAGATTGATGCATTTAACTTCAATATTTTAAAAATAATCTTCCCGGGGGAGCATGCCCCCAGACCCTCCTAGAGGAGGTTAGGTCCACCCCCACCTAAAACATGTTCACATGGATAGGATACTAAATACATTTGCACACTTTTTATATGGTGGCCTATGTCCATATGTTTCTGTTTTGGTGGTTGTGCCACAACCGTGCATGTATGCACAAGTCATAGGTGCTATACAATAGCACTACACCCGGCAATGTGTGTGAAAGACAATAGACTTTACAGCATGTTTTTTGAAGTTGCGTTGGTGTTTGTGTGTTGGTTGTTGACCGCAGTGTGTGCCCCCCCATGGTAAATGATTTCCCCCCCATTCGATTTGTTCTAGAGCCGACCCTGCGTAACATGGGGGAGAGCAGCCGGTGTAACATATTAATAAACATGGATCACAATGCTAGTTTTGACACAGAAGAGGTTGAAAATATATATTCGAATGCATATGATTATAATTATGAGCCTGCTAGGCGTCCAAGAGACCAGGAGCAGCCAAGGATTAGAAGAAATAACGGCCATCGGCGAGAAATGGAGCTGTGGTGTGAGGAGAACCAGTGGAGAACAGGGCAGCTGTCTTGGTGAGTGACCGGCGTTAGCTACAGTTAATGTTAGCTAACGTCAGTCACATCACAACATTGTAAAGTTAGCTATCATATATCAGGCTATAACTAAAGTAGTATTGATAATATAGTAACGTTACTGGCAGGACTGTTGATACTGATCCATAACAGAAACTAATGCGCAAGTATCAGCCGGATCTCGCGTTACCTCATGCAACTCCACACTACGTCTTACGGTGCTGTGTACCGGAGGGGAGAGAGAGAGGAGCGAAGGGGGGGAGAGAGATGTAATACGGTTTCCTGATAAACGTTTTGTTTGATAGGCCTCAGCTGTGGAGAGTATGTGCTGCAGGGAGGTGGATGCACCTCGCACAATGCACCCAGGAACGAAAGCTAGCTCCGGTCCTTTTCCTGTTAGGGAAACTGTGGACTCGATGCCCTGGCCAGGCTGGAAATGTGTGCAACCTGCACAAACTCCAGCTCACCATGATTACAAATGGTGAAATGCAATGTAAATGTACCGAAAAAATACAAGCTCACTAAATCACAACCGCTCAAACCAACTACAAACTGCTACCGCGGATTGGGCAGAGTGATGGGTCGTTCGCGAACGATTCGTTCTTTTTGAACGAATCTTTTAAGTGAACGAGATGAACTGATTCCTCCCACAAAACGATTCGTTTGTTTGAGTCGCCGCCTTCAGTTTTTCGCCAGTCAACGTGTATTAAAGTTTAAATCTTCCGGACAAAATGATAAAAGTGCCGGTCAAAGGTGTTCTTTGTTATTTATTGAGCTTTAAAACAAATGAATAACGAATCTATATAATATAATAATAAAATACATGGAGCCTCTCTTTTTCCTCCCTCTCTTCGGACAGCGCCAGTGTCTGTCTCATGCAGCAGCTGATCCAGTAACGAGTGACCCGGCCGACAGTAAAAATAAACATATTTATAACTAGTGTAGGTAGTTTGAGAGGTGTCTCCGTCCTGTCAGATTAGACTTCACTCGCGTTTATGTCCATATCGAGAGAAAGATAAATAATCTGAATTCAGTGTGCAGTTTACTTTGACGCGGGGGTGAGCAGCAGAGGTGGGGAGAGGCAGGGCTATGGAGTCAGATTTGGGTCAATATTCTAGTGCGTAAAACAAGCCACTCACGAGCGGAAAATGTGCTTTTACACGCGCATAAAATGACCCTCGCGCGCAGATTAAACCCCCGCGAGCGGCTATGCGCAGTGTCAGCCTCGCGGAGTCTATCTACGCACGTGAAAAGTTTCTAGCACTTTGGGGCGGAGCCACTGGACTTTGATTGACAGCTGCAAGGAAGCCCGGAGTTGCCAGGTTTGATAAATGCCTGAACTACCAAGAGCCGAGCAGTCACAGCTGCAAGATCAGTTGGACGAGATTGAATGGTAAAGTTGTCCATAAAAAACTATTATATTCGTAAAGTGTACAGCTAATATCCATCCATCCATCCATCTTCTCCCGCTTATCCGTGGTCGGGTCGCGGGGGTAGCAGTTCCAGCAGAGAGCCCCACACTTTCTTTTCCCTGGCGACATCAACCAGCTCTGACTGGGGGATCCCAAGGCGCTCCCAGGCCAGCGAAAAGATATAATCCCTCCACCTGGTCCTAGGTCTACCCCTTGGTCTCTTCCCAGCTGGACGTGCCTGGAACACCTCCCTAGGGAGGCGCCCAGGTGGCATCCTAACTAGGTGCCCGAACCACCTCAACTGGCTCCTTTCGACGCGAAGGAGGAGCGGCTCAACTCCGAGTCCCTCCCCGATGACCGAACTTCTCACCTTATCCCTAAGGGAGACACCAGCCACCCTGCGGAGAAAACCCATCTCGGCCGCTTGTATCCGCGATCTCGTTCTTTCGGTCATGACCCATCCTTCATGACCATAGGTGAGGGTAGGAACGAAAATGGCCCGGTAGACAGAGAGCTTTGCCTTCTGGCTCAGCTCCCTTTTCGTCACAACGGTGCGGTAAAGCGACTGCAGTACCGCTCCCGCTGCTCCGCTTCTCCGGCCCATCTCACGCTCCATTGTTCCCTCACTCGAGAACAAGACCCCGAGATACTTGAACTTCTTCACTTGGGGTAAGGACTCATTCCCTACTTGGAGTGGACAGTCCATCGGTTTCCTGCTGAGAACCATGGCCTCAGATTTGGAGGTGCTGATCCTCATCCCAGCTGCTTCACACTCGGTTGCGAACCGATCCAGTGAGTGCTGAAGGTCGCAGACCGATGAAGCCATTAGAACCACATCATCTGCAAAAAGCAGTGGTGCAATCCTTAGTCCACCGAACTGCAGACCCCCTCCCCCATGACTACGCCTCGAAATCCGATCCATGTATATTACAAACAGGATTGGTGACAAAGTGCAGCCCTGGCGGAGGCCAACCCTCACCGGAAATGGGTCCGACTTACTGCCGAGGACCCGGACACAGCTCTCGCTTTGGGAGTACAGAGATCGGATGGCCCTGAGTAGAGACCCCCTCACCCCATACTCCCGCAGCACCTCTCACGGTAACTCCCTGGGAACTCGGTCATACGCCTTCTCCAAATCTACAAAACACATGTAGACCGGATAAGCGTACTCCCAAGCCCCCTCCAGGATCCTTGCGAGAATAAAAAGCTGATCCGTCGTTCCACGACCAGGACGGAATCCGCATTGTTCCTCCTCAATCTGAGGTTCGACAATCGGCCTGACCCTCCTTTCGAGTACCTTAGAGTAAACTTTCCCGGGGAGGCTGAGTAGTGTGATGCCTCTGTAATTGGCAGACACCCTCTGATCCCCCTTTTTAAAAAGGGGAACCACCACCCCGGTCTGCCACTCCTTCGGTACTGTTTCCGACTTCCACGCAACGTTGATGAGACGTGTCAACCATGACAGTCCCTCAACACCCAGAGCCTTCAGCATTTCCGGGCGGATCTCATCCACCCCCGGGGCTTTGCCACTGTGGAGTTGTTTGACGACCTCAGTGACCTCCCCCCGGGAGATTGGTTTTGATCCCCCGTCATACTTCAGCTCTGCCTCTAACATAGAGGGCGGAGTTGTCGGGTTCAGGAGTTCCTCAAAGTGTTAATAATAATAATATATAATATTTTTATAGCGCCTTTCAGAAAACCCAAGGTCGCTTTACAAGTCAGGTAGGGGGGGGGGGGAGTAGGGGAAAAAAAAAGGCAGACAGGTTAAGGGGGTGGGGGGGGAAGTAGCGGAAAAAATAAACCTATTAAACTAACTATACAGTGGGGAAAGCCTTGGTAAAAAGGTGCGTTTTGAGGGCTTTTTTGAAAATGTCCAGGGTTGGGGCGCTGCGGATTTCGGGGGGAGAGAGTTCCAGAGGGTGGGGGATGCCACACTGAAGGCTCTGTCACCAAAAGTCCGCAACCTGGTGCGGGGGGTGGAGAGGAGATCCTGTCCAGATGATCTTAGCTTCCGGGATGGAGTGTGGTAGCGGAGAAGGTCAGACAGGTATTGGGGGGCGAGGGCATGGAGGGATTTGTAAGTCAGAAGAAGGAGTTTATAGGTGATACGGTGCTTGACTGGGAGCCAGTGGAGGTGGATCAGGGTGGGGGTGATGTGCTGCCAGGGCTTGGTGTGAGTGAGCACCCTGGCAGCCGAGTTCTGCACATACTGGAGCCTGTCCAGGGCTTTACTGGGAACCCCGAACAGGACTCCGTTGCAGTAATCCAACCGGGAGGAGACGAATGCATGAATGAGGGTCTCGGCCACGGAATTAGAGAGTGATGGTCGTAGACGGGAGATGTTCCTGAGGTGATAGAAGGCAGACTTAGTGACGTATTTGATGTGTGACTGAAATGAGAGAGTGGAGTCAAGGATGACACCCAGGTTACGGACTTCGGGAGACGGGGAGATGGAACAGCCGTCAATGTGGAGGAGGAGATCCCCAACCTTCCGGAGCAGTGCTTTGGGGGCCACAACCATGAGCTCAGTCTTCTTACTGTTGAGTTTGAGTAGATTTGCTGTCATCCAGGTTTTTATGGCATGGAGACAGTTGACCAAAGACTGTGGAGGGAGCTGGGCGGATGGTGAGGTGCTGAGATAGAGCTGAGTGTCGTCAGCGTAGCAGTGGAAATTGAGACCGAATTGACGTATGATCTGGCCAAGGGGGAGCAGTGTTCCTTCCAACGCCCTAACACTCCATCAGTTGAGGTCAACAACGTCCCATCCTTACTGTACACAGCTTGGATGGTTCCCTGCTTCCCCCTCCTGAGGTGTCGGACAGTTTTCCAGAACAACTTTGGTGCCGCCCGAAAGTCCTTCTCCATGTCTTCTCCGAACTTCTCCCACACCCGCTGCTTTGCCTCGGCCACGGATGAGGCTGCTGCCCTTCGGGCCTGTCGGTACCTTGCAACTGCCTCGGGAGTCCCCCGGGACAACAAATCCCTGAAGGCCTCCTTCTTTCGTCGGACGACTTCCCTGACCACCGGTGTCCACCAGGAGGTTCGAGGGTTACCGCCCCTTGAGGCACCTAGGACCTTGAGACCACAGCTCCCCGCCGCGGCTTCGGCAATAGAGGCTTCGGCAATAGAGGCTTTGAACACCGACCACTCTGGTTCAATGTCCCCAATCTCCACAGGAATGCCCGAAAAGCTCCGCCGGAGGTGTGAGTTGAAGGCCTCCTGTACAGCTAATATATATATATATATATATATATATATATATGTATATCTTAATTAGTTTTATATAACAATATATTTTTGAGTGGGCTGTATCTGTCGAAAACTGCTGTATGCACCTCCCTTACGAAATGAACTATAAATGAATTATAGTATTACTATAGTATACTATAAGAGTTGAATAGTGTCCTTTAGTAAGTTTGTATTTTTCACCAGCTATTGTATTACTATAGTTTTTTCTGTAGTGCCATTTTATTAGCTATGTATCTAGATCTTTGTAGTATTCCTATATTATTTTACTACTCTCCTGCCGGGAGTCCTGCCAACCCTGTGTCCTGTGCCGTTGGAGGCCCCGCCGACTACTCTTCTGCCGGGTATCCTGCCAGCCCTATGTCCTGTGCCGTTGGAGGTCCCGCCGACTACTCTTCTGCCGGGGGTCCTGCCAACCCTATGTCCTGTGCCGTTGGAGGTCCCGACGACTGTTCTCCTGCCGGGGGTCCTGAAAAACCCTGTGTCCTGTCCCGTTGGGGGTCCCGCAGACGGCTCTTCTGCCGGGGGTCCTGCCAGCCCTATGTCCTGTTCCGTTGGAGGGCCCGCTGAGAGTCCTGCCAATCCCATGTCTTGTTCCGTTGGAGGTCCCGCCTTTACCTGTCTCGTCGGGGGTCCTGCCAACTCTTGATCCTCTTCCGTGGGGGATCCTGCCGAAGCCTGTCCCACCGGCTCGGGTTCCTGTCCGGCCAACACCGGGTCCTGCCCGGCCTCCGGAGCTGTCCCGTCAGCGCCTTCCTGCCCGGCCTCCGGAGCTGTCCCGTCAGCGCCTTCCTGCCCGGCCTCCGAAGCTGTCTGTTCTTCGCCCTCGAGCCCGGTCCTCTGAGAGCTGCGGTCTTCACCTTCGAGCCCGGCCCCCTGAGAGCCGCGGTCTTCGCCCTCGAGCCTGACCCCCTGAGAGCCGCGGTCTTCGCCCTCGAGCCCGGCCCCCTGAGAGCCGCGGTCTTCGCCCTCGAGCCCGACCCCCTGAGAGCCGCGGTCTTCGCCCTCGAGCCCGGCCCCCTGAGTGCCACTCTTCGCCCGCATGCTCGGCCCCCTGACTCTTCCTGCCGCTGCCTTCGCCCTCATGCTCGGCCCCCTGAGTTTGCCCGCTGTGGTCTTCGCCCCTCCATGGACTCTACCTTGCCCCCGGGCCGTCCGCCCGAGACCCCCACCTTGGACTTTGTCTTGCCCCCGGGCCGTCCGCCCGAGACCCCTTCCGGGCCCTCCGCTGTGCTCCTGGGCTGTCAGCCCAAAACCCGTCCTCCAGACCCCCTCCACCCACCCTGGTGGCCCTAGTGTTGTGTCCTCAAGTCCTCAGGGTCGTTCTTTAGGTGGTGCAAACAACAGAGAAGATGTGTAGTGATGTATTGCTCATTTTAACAACACCTTAATATGTTTCAGAGTTTCTGTTGTCACACGAGGGGGCTTTACTGTGGCTTTTCCTAGTCGGGAACAAACTTTTAATATACTACATGAATGCAGCACAAATGCCATATTGTGCAATTCCAATAGAACTAAAACCTCATTTGCATATCCGCCTTATTATATCTGCTACAAAATGTCTTAGCCCATGCTTCACCCTTACCCAAAGTGTTATGAAAATCAGGTTACTAGTTTTTCTGCAATCCTGCTGACAGACAGAAAGAGCTGAAAACATGACTTACTTGGAGGAGAAAAGAATCAGCATTGGTTTTAAAAAGTCCCACATTGGATCTAACTAAAACAGTGACAAACATGTGTGTGCCGCCCTTTGCTTGCAGATCACAGTACAAACATGATACATGTTCTGTCTATCTCTGCTCTGACGAGTCTGGATCTTACCTGTCCACCTGTCTTCCTCTCAGGTGTACACGTTCAACTCAGTGCGTAAATCCATGTGCACAGTGATCAAGCTGCCTGATGGCTCCTTCCGCATCTACAGCAAAGGAGCCTCTGAGATCCTGCTGAAGAAGTGAGTGGGGGAGGAGGTGTGGAGGGGAAATGTGATAGTGGAACACTGATTATTAGATTGTCTAATTAAATAGAGAATGTAAAAGACCAAAGATGCTTGGCTCACGAGTGTTTCTGTCCTCTAGGTGTTCCTTCATCCTGGATACCAATGGAGAAGCACGCACTTTCCGCCCACGTGACAGAGATGAGATGGTCAAACAGGTGAGACTTGATGAATTAACATTCCAATGTGCTGAATAGTATCTTTAAAATATCTTTAATTTGGACCTGGTGAAATAGGGTTTGAGATGCATATGACTACTTGCTACATCAGTCTAGTTGCATGTGAGTACAATCTTTAGCAGCAAAACACATGTTTCAATTCTTCACATAGCAGAGTAGCCTATGCAGGCTGCACAAGGAAGGAAGGTTACATTGACTGACAGGCTGACTGACATAAATGGTTCAGGATTAACAGTTTTGAACAACTTTCTTCCAGCTCAGTAGTTCAGTTTGCACTGTAGCAGCTTTGTGTCACCTGCTCTTTACATCATACGCCCCTCTGCTGGCTGCAGCAGGCCTGGGGCTTTTCCCTTCATCCCTGTCACAGAACATTCTCACAGAAGAACACAAAAGGTCACCTGACACAAACTTCCCCCTTGTGTTTAATCCCATTTGTGTTCATCAGATTATGGGAATGTAAATGAAGCAGTCTGTGGTTTGATGCGGAATGAGATTTTGTGGACCCCCTCCCTGAATAACAGGTGATCGAGCCCATGGCCTGTGAGGGGTTGAGGACCATCTGCATCGCATACCGTGACCTGCCGGGGAATCCAGAGCCAGACTGGGAGAACGAAGCTGAGATAGTGACGGAGCTGACCTGCATCACTGTGGTGGGGATAGAGGACCCTGTGCGGCCTGAGGTAGGAGCAGGGCAGTCTGGGTGAGACTAGTTCCACTCTGAGACAGTACTGTCTTTATATGCAGTCCATACTGTGTGAATAATTATAGTTCTGATCACTTATTTTGTTGGGGGATGAAAAGAAAATCGCAATTAATGTAGTTATTGTCATTCTAAGACCATTGTATCCATCATAATAATGAACGAGCACCATCATATTTTGTTTTAGTAGTAATTGGCTCTATTACAGTGTATTACAACTTATCTTTAGATTTTAAATTGTGTTCTCTATATAATATACTTTAATATATCAAGTGTTTTTTAATCTAATTTAATATTCAGATATTAAAATTAGAATGTGAAAAAAATATAAAAATATCAGAAAGAAATAATATAAAAGCACACAACCTAAATAAAACAAAACATATATCTGCATCATGTTGGCTCAAATGTCCACACACTTATATAGATCTATTTCATGTTATAATCTAGATGAATTGTAATTGTAACTGTCTCTCTAAGGTACCAGAGGCCATCCGTAAGTGTCAGCGCGCAGGCATCACGGTGCGGATGGTGACGGGAGACAACATCAGCACAGCCAGGGCCATTGCTGTTAAATGTGGCATCATCCAACCAGGGGACGACTTCATCTGTATAGACGGCAAAGAATTCAACCGACGAATCAGGAACGAGAAAGGAGAGGTGAGCTGGGGTTGAGTAAAGTTACATAAAAGTGGTTCCTTTAGTGTTGCCACTTCCGCTTATGATCTGATAACGCCTCTGTCTGTCATGCAGGCATTATATTGTGAGAGGATTTTCTACTCAGAGAACATATAGGTGATGTGAAATCTCCTTCCCTTGGTTTCCTGCTTATGTCGTGGTGGAAGGCAATGAGAGCTCGGCTACACTATCAGTAAAAGCATGTTCGAGACCTAGAATAATTGATTTCTTCTGACAGTCTGCTCCTCCAGTCTGGTTGGTTGCAGTAATGCACCAAATATTTGGTTGCCAACTGTCAGAACTCCTCAAAAAAATGTCTTGATTGAGACCATGGGTGTTTCTCAATGTCGAGTACGCTTGCTTGGTAGCACATGTCTTCCGAGCGTCTTGCTTCAGAAGCGAGGCAAGAATACTTCCTGGCATTCGGAAAACGAAGAGTGGAACAGGCTAGCAAGTGTGCAGGTGTGCGTCATATGAGAGGCCCCGCCTTACATTTTCCGCCACAGATTTGGGGAAATTGGTCCGTGCGCAAAGCATTGTGGGGATTTTAAGACCGCGGAGTCTACTCATGTGCAGCCTCGACATTTCTCCAAACGAAGTCCGCCGGGCTCGGTAGAATTCCAAGTATGCTGGACATTGGAACAGTTCTTCGGCGGAACTCGATGACGTAGTATGCTTGAAATAGTGGCTCTGGAGCAGCTTTACTCGAGATTGAGAAACACCCTGTCGTGGCTTCCTTCCTTGTCTTTACATCAAGCCACTAGGTATTCTTTCTTTCTTGATAATGCTTATAACTTCATAACTTAAAGGGTACTTGTACGGTTCGTATGTACGTGTACGGTACGAGTACGCTTTAAGTTATGAAGTTATAAGCATAATGTAAAGACAAGGAAGGAAGCCACGACATTGTTAAAAACTGTTCCTCGACGGCGTCTCTCAACAGGTTACCCATCACTGTGGCTTTAGCACAGGCGCCGTGGGAATTGTAGTCCTTTATAGTGCGTTGACTACAGATGTCACAATTAGGTGGCCTTTCTTATACAAATCTAAATACTGGCTCCAACACACCCCATTACCTTCTCATGGCCACCTTTGCACTCACGATGCCTAGACTCTAGAGTTGCTATTGAAAATGTGTAGAAACACTCAAGTGATACCAAAAAAGCAGCAGCACATCCCCAGCTGGCACTGCAGCGGCTAGAACCAATTCCTAATACTTTATTCTCCATCCAAGATCCAAAAGTGACATCTATTGAAAGAAGAGAACAGCTAATAGGTTCTTTATGATGTAATTAATCATCACACTCTTTCCCCCCTTGTTTCTCTCCATCTGACAGATCGAACAGGAACGCATTGACAAAGTCTGGCCCAAACTTCGCGTGTTAGCTCGATCCTCGCCAACGGACAAACACACTCTGGTCAAAGGTGAGCTTCAGCTTTATAAACAGATTCATTCACACACACTTGGAGCCCATCTGACCCCCTTTTTGTGTCCAGGCATCATCGACAGCACGGTGTTAGAGCAGAGGCAGGTTGTCGCAGTAACAGGAGATGGAACCAATGACGGACCAGCTCTGAAGAAGGCTGATGTTGGCTTTGCCATGGTAACCTGAAAGAGTATTCACCAATAATGTGTATTTATTGTTCATACCTTCTGTAGCTACAATAATGCATTATTGCATCCCCATTTTGAAGAATCTGCTAAGCAATTTACTGCTCAGCAAAATATATTTTAGCCACCTTAATAAGTGGCTTCAGTTGAAGCATACTTATCATTTTGTCAATGCACCTTGCTGTCAGACATCTTGTTGACGAACAGAGGACATAAACAAATTAACCCAGCCAAACTGATTTGTATTGGGGTCTACAATCTGTTTTGCAGCTACCCAATCCACAGCAGTACGTCATTTACCCTCTACTGGTACTGCTGTGTGTTTCTCCAAACTGGGGGTGTGCTGACCCCCATCTATTGTAGGTTATACACTATGCTACACTAAAAAACGTTTTAATAGTGTGGTTTAATAGTGGTTATATCTCTCACAGGCTCCGCCCTCTACTGGACTCTATGGGTACTCCCCTGTATCCTATTCATGCACGCATTCCTTCACTGAGACTGCCCTAAACGTAGGCGGTCCCTGGGCGTGCCTACCTGAATGCGCGCGAATCCACTGCATAAGACGCGGCCTCGCCCCCTCACTGCTATCCCTTTCTCTTTTAGCTAAGCAGCTATTGAGTAACTGAGTGAGAGACAACGGATAGAAAGAGCAAGAAAAAGTTTTCTTTGGACAACGAATCGAATATGGACTCACCTGAGTCACCGTGTCCTTCGTGTCCGGGTTCTATCGGGAGTGACGATCCCCATACTCGGTGTCTGGGGTCTGACCATGCGGCGGCTAACCTGCCTCCATCAGCAGTCTGCAGCACCTGTCGGCTATTGACCCGATCCAGCAGAGTGGCGGTGTTCGAGGGATGTTACGTCTCGCCGGTGGAAGACCCAGAGCTCGACGTGGTGGAGATGGAGGACCTCGTGCATGGAGTGCCCTTTGTTTTCGCCATCCCAGCAGCCCGGACGGGTCCTGGCATCGGAGTGGAGGACGATGATGACACCTCGTCGTCCGGGATTTCGGCTGACCGCCAGGAAGGCCATCAGCAGAGGTCGGCTCGTCAGGACTTCTCGGCGGTAATGGCTATGGCGGCGGAGCGTGCAGGCTTGCCGCTTCCCCCACCGATACCTCCGAGGCCGGTGAGCCGCCTGCGTCAGGGCTTCTACGGCACGGGCCGGCCTTTGTTTCACCCCCTCTGCCAGACATCTGGCGGTGTGTGGAAGCCACGTGGCGGCAGCCACTGAAAACGAAGGCTACGGTGGCTACTTCTACGGCACGGGCCGGCCTTTGTTTCACCCCCTCTGCCAGACATCTGGCGGTGTGTGGAAGCCACGTGGCGGCAGCCACTGAAAACGAAGGCTACGGTGGCTACTTCTACGGCACGGGCCGGCCTTTGTTTCACCCCCTCTGCCAGACATCTGGCGGTGTGTGGAAGCCACGTGGCGGCAGCCACTGAAAACGAAGGCTACGGCACGGGCCGGCCTTTGTTTCACCCCCTCTGCCAGACATCTGGCGGTGTGTGGAAGCCACGTGGCGGCAGCCACTGAAAACGAAGGCTACGGTGGCTACTTCTACGGCACGGGCCGGCCTTTGTTTCACCCCCTCTGCCAGACATCTGGCGGTGTGTGGAAGCCACGTGGCGGCAGCCACTGAAAACGAAGGCTACGGTGGCTACTTGGGCAGGAATCCTCAGGGTGGAGGGCCACTCAGACACGGAGTGTCCCGGTGTGCCCCCGCTGGAGGATAGCCTGGCGGCCCATCTGCTCCTGCCCACGCTGCCGCGTGACCGAGAGATGCTTGAGTTTCTGGATAAGATATACAAGCTCGGGGTGCAGATGGCAGCGGCGGACAGGCGGACAGGGCCTTCCCCACGGGAGTCCGTGCACACTCTACACGAGCCATGGCTATATCAACAGCCTTATTTAGTGGCGTAAGTGTGGAGGACATATGCACGGCGGCATCTTGGTCAACACCAGGCCCCTTCATTAAGCTCCTTTTCATCGTCTGTGCTTGCTGGGGCAACACAGGACTGGTGAGGAGGGAGAGGGGGGGCTGTGGGTCAGGGGGTATCTGACCCCCTCCCCGGACGTAATGTGCTTATGTTTCCCGGGCCCCCGGCCCCGGGGGATGTAACGCGCACATGGGCCCATAGGGGCTGGAGGTTTTCCCCTGCATTAAGGCAAGAGGAGGAAATCCTCTACGTTTTGGCACACCTCCGCGGGGTAAGCGCATCAGGGTGTGCCCGGCCAGCTGCAGCCTCTTTCTCTCTCCTTGGCTACGGCCGAGGGAGAGGTGAGAGAGGCGCAGCGGCTACTAAATAGAAAGCCGGTCCGAAACAGGGGGATGGAACGGTGTTCTCGCGGGACAGCAGAGCGGGTATACATCGGCCTGTGAGAGATATAACATAGGGTTACGTATGGTAACCCATGTCATATAAGCACAGCTGAGCCCTCTACTCATGGAGCCCTGCTGCCCTATGCTACTGAGCTGAAGAGAAAGTAAAGGGATAGCAGTGAGCGGGCGAGGCCGCCTCTTATGCGGTGGATGGGCGCACATTCCGGTAGGCCTGCCCAGGGGGCCGGCTACGTATAGGGAAGTCTCAGTGAAGGAATGCGTGCATGAATAGGATACAGGGGAGTACCCATAGAGTCCAGTAGAGGGCTCCGCTGTGCTTATATAACATCCATACGTAACCCTACGTTATGGTCACGGACCTTTCTCACTTGCAATTGGAGTCAGGGCAACAAGATATTCACACAGTAGCACTCCAACATCATTTGAGTGTTTGCGTGAATCATGTGACGAGTGTCCGTCTGCTCCTCACTGTCTCATTGTGTGTCAGGGTATTGCGGGGACGGATGTGGCTAAAGAAGCGTCTGACATCATCCTGACTGATGACAACTTCAGCAGCATTGTGAAGGCGGTGATGTGGGGCCGAAATGTCTACGACAGCATCTCCAAATTCCTGCAGTTCCAGCTCACAGTCAACGTAGTGGCTGTCATCGTGGCCTTCACCGGGGCCTGCATCACTCAGGTGACACATTTATTAATAAACATACACATTGACACACGTGCATTCATACTCAGTCACAGAGACGGCACTTCTGTGAACATCACTCACCCTCTATCTGCTACAAAGCAAAACGCTACAATGCTTTTAATGCATTTTTCACACTAAGCATGTTTAGGGCTGCAGAGACTGTGTCTGTAGGGCTTGGCATGGAAACCAGATGGTCCCTGGTTCAAGTCCCAGAAGGGAACGAATATGGAGAGTGGACAGGTGCCAGTTTGTTTCCTGTTACCAAAACTAAAAGTACTTATAACTGAGGCCCTTTTTCAGAATCATATATATTTGATTGCTTGATTGTGAAGAAGTATTAAGATCCTTTATTACATGGCTTAGTTGAATACTCGATTCTGATTGGTCAATTCAGATCACGTGACACGTTGTTAATCCAGTACAGACAGACCGCTGTCAAGGATTTATTGACCGTTGTTAAGGACGCTGACATCTGCAGAAAGAAGTCCGGTTGATTGAACTGTATACAGTCTGGCCGAAAAGCAAACTGAACTAGTACAAGAAAACAGGAGAAGTAACGGGGCAGAAACATCTCCTTTTTACGCAACGGTCCAGAGATAGACATCAAACGGTAACACATATGCAGTTGCCAGTTCATTTGGCATCAGGGCAGGGATATCTAGATACTTTCCAAGGTTTGACATCATGAATTGTGCTACTTTTAAAGCAAGCAACGATGTTTTCAAATCTGTAATCAAAAAGGTCCACAAAAACGCTATCGAAGAGAACACCGTTCAGGTGTTCTCTTCCCCATAATGACCGCCTCACTGCACATTATCCCTTACTTACTTACTTACTTACTTACTTACTTACTTACTTACTTAAGTAAAAGTAGCAATACATGAATGTATAAATACTCCATTACAAGTATATTTCCAACATTCCTAAGTAAAGGTACAGAAGTATTATCAAGAGTATAACATATAAAAGTACAAATGCAGAAACATTTCCTGCATATGTGATTTATTATTAAATATGAGATTATTTTTCATATTGTAGCATCAGGTAGTATTTTACTGTCTCAGACAAACACAATTTGTATACACAAATTATTGATTCTAGGAACTTTTTATTATATAAATTGTATAATTGGTTTATCCCCCTTAAACAGTCAATGTATTGGTTTGATTTGAAAGCGTATCACATGTTTTTAATGCAACATCTTCATCTGAAAAGTCACTAAATCTTGATAAATAATAAATTAATTAATAAATGTTGTGGAGTAAGAGTATAGAGTAGCATATTGTGAGAATACTCAAGTAAAGTACAAGTTCCTCAAATATTTACTTTCCACCACTGGTTGTCCATCAGGAAGACACATGAAATGTTCTGTTGTCTATAAATCGCACAGCTATCTTTTACTCAACATCTTTTGAAAAGGCATATCTGACACCGGTTTCTATTTGGGTTAAGATGTTATATTAAAATCATAGTGAAAATGTACTAAAATACAATGCATTGATTTAAACAGTGGTTCCCACCCTGTTGGCTTGTGACCTCTTACACAATACTGGTCCCTTTGTCACACTTTCTATGAGCTGTAAACTGTTCTAAAGGAATCAGGGTCTTCCTACAAACCCCCGTGTGTGTGTGTGTGTGTGTGTATGTGTGTGTGTGTGGGTGTTGCTTGGTGACACAGATGTTTTGTTACACTCTCTGCAGGACTCTCCTCTGAAGGCGGTGCAGATGCTGTGGGTGAATCTCATCATGGACACCTTTGCTTCTCTGGCTCTGGCCACTGAGCCCCCCACTGAGGACCTGTTGCTACGGAAACCCTACGGTCGGAACAACCCACTCATCTCACTGACCATGATGAAGAACATCGTGGGCCACGGAGTGTACCAGCTGATCATCATCTTCACCCTGCTGTTCATAGGTACGTACACACGCACACACACACACACACACACACACACACACACACACACACACACACACACACACACACACACACACACACACACACACACACACACACACACACACACACACACAGGAAGGAATACAATTTAATGTACTATTAAAACAGCCAGAAATAACCAGCTCTATCATTGGATGATATCAAATATATATAAAAAAATGAAAACAATAATTATTGATTTAAAAATAGTATGAAATATGAAACTGTATTGTAATCTGGGCATGGACATGTATTTATATACTTACACACATGGAAACCTACCATCTAAGTTTTCAGTTAAAATACCGTAGTATTTGGGTCCCTGACCAAAAGCGCTGAACTGGATGCCTAACAGGAGGGCTATGCTTGCTGCCCTCCCACCTCCACTCATTTGGTTTGATTTCATTAATGGTCTGTATGAATATTGAATAAGTAGAATTAAAAACAATATATATATATATGCTAATAACCAAGAATCCAGGACAAGAAAAACAAAGCTTTGGTGTACACATTCACACGTCACATGTTATGTTACAGTGGTAATGGGTTATTTTTCCAGCAGCCTATCCAACACACTTCCTAGTGTACAACACAGCTGATAATTGTGCCTTTTTTCTCTCTTCCTGCTTCTTGCACCAGGCGAGCACATTTTTAACATCGACAGCGGCCGCAACGCCCCGCTCCACTCCCCGCCCTCTGAGCACTACACCATCATCTTCAACACCTTCGTCCTCATGCAACTCTTCAACGAGATCAACGCTCGCAAGATCCACGGAGAGAGAAACGTCTTTGACGGCATATTTGCCAACCCCATCTTCTGCACCATCGTTCTGGGAACCTTTGCCGTGCAGGTAAGGATTACCGCCCTTTAATGTTTCCATACTGTTTGCTGGAGAATATTGTAAGAGGTTTGTTTATGAATTGATGTGGGTTGTGATATGTTGTTGTAAAGTACAGAACTCCACCTGACTGAGCATCTCTAGCACTCAGTTAAATCTGACCAGGCTTCTTCAGGTGATGACTTTAGGGTCGACAAAGGTATGTTGGCCAATTGGTTTGTGGTATTTCCAGGTAGTTTAGAGTGCACACCAATGAAAAACAAAACATTTTAAAGAAACATGTTCTACCATCTATCAGTTCAGTACATTTATGTCGAAACGGCAATATTGCTTATTGCACTGCCTGTATGATAAATGGTATTCTACTGCATATATGTGGCCACGTTATTATTGCAATCCAATACAACAGCTTGCTCTTAGTTTCTATCCTTACAACTTTATAAACATTTTTTAATTGGCACTGTAAGAAAAGATATTAAGTTTGCAGCTAATTCTCAAATAGTGTCAATGTCCTTTTCGAAGCAGACCTATACTAGTCAAATGCCTGGTTTCTAATTTCCTCTGTTTGATACAGTAGGAATATCAGGTAAGCATAAGCATTTAAAGCGTTGTTACTGCATCACATTGTTATTCTCAACTCCATATGCCCTGAGTTTGTTCCAAAGGCATTTCCCAACATGGCTTTGTTTGTGAAAGGATGCAACGGTGAGTGAAGCAAGCAGGACCCAAATGCAGATAACGCTGAAAATGCCTTTATTTCAAGCATAATCTAGACAACTTGCACAAAACAGAACACTCACCGGTGACCTCAGTCACCAACAAAAGACGAACCAACACTGAACACAGGAAGAGCCAAGACTAAATACAGGGAGGGGTAATCACGAGACGAGAAACAGCCGGGCAGGGCCACCGGGGTGGGTGGAGGGGGTCTGGAGGACGGGCCCGGAAGGGATCTCGGGCGGACGGCCCAGGGGCAAGGCAGAGTCCATGGTGGGGATCTCGGGCGGACGGCCCGGGGGCAAGGCAGAGTCCATGGAGGGGTGAAGACCACAGCGGGTGAACTCAGGGGGCCGAGCATGAGGGCGATGGCAGCAGCAGGAAGAGTCAGGGGGCCGGGCTCGAGGTCGAAGACCGTGGCTCTCAGGGGGCCGAGCATGAGGGCGACGACCGCGGTACTCAGGGGGCCGGGCTCGAGGGCGAAGACCGCGGCGACGGAACAACTCCGGAGGACGGGCAGGAAGGCGCTGACGGGACAGTTCCAGAGGCCGGGCAGGAACCGTAGCCGGTGGGACAGGCTTCGGCAGGATCCCCCACGGAAGAGGACCAGGAGTTGGCAGGACCCCCGGCGAGGCAGATGGCGGCGGGACCTCCAAGAGAACAAGACCTAGGGTTGGCAGGACCCCCGGCAGAACAGTAATCGTCGGGACCCCCAACGGGACAGGACATGGAGTTGGCAGGACCCCCGACGAAACAGGTGTCGGCTGGACCTCCAACGGCACAGGACATAGGGTTGGCAGGACCCCCGGCAGAAGAGTAGTCGGCGGGGCCTCCAACGGCACAGGACACAGGGTTGGCAGGACCCCCGGCAGAAGAGTAGTCGGCGGGGCCTCCAACGGCACAGGCCATAGGATTGGCAGGACCCCCGGCAGGAGAGCAGTCGGCGGGATCCCCAACGGGACAGGACATGGAGTTGGCAGGACCCCCAGCGGAACCTCCAACGGCACTTGAGAAGGGACTTGAGTGGGGACTCTCTCTCTCTCTCTCTCTCTCTAGAGAGAGAACTCGAGAGGGATCTCGAGAGGGAACTTGAACGGAGACTCGAGAGGAGACTCGAGAGGGAACTCGAACGGTGACTTGAGAGGAGACTCGAGAGAGGGCTTGAGAGGTAACTCGAGAGGGGACTCGAGAGAGAGAGAGAGAGAGAGAGAGAGAGAGAGAGAGAGAGAGAGAGAGAGAGAGAGAACTCGAGAGGTGATTGGAGAGGGGACTCGAGAGAGGGAACTTGAGAGGAGACTCGAGAGAGGGCTTGAGAGGTAACTCGAGAGGGGACTCGAGAGAGGGCTTGAGAGGTAACTCGAGAGAGAGAGAGAGAGAGAGAGAGAGAGAGAGAGAGAGAGAGAGAGAACTCGAGAGGTGATTGGAGAGGGGACTCGAGAGAGGGAACTTGAGAGGAGACTCGAGAGAGAGGGCTGGAGAGGTAACTCGAGAGGTAACTCGAGAAGAGAGGACCCGAGAGAGGACTCGAGAGGGGACTCGAGAAAGAACTCGAGAGGGGACCTGAGAGGGGACCTGAGAGGGAACTCGAGAGGAGGCTCGAGAGGAGGCTGGAGAGGGAACTCGAGAGGAGGCTGGAGAGGAAACTCGAGAGGAGACTCGAGAAGAGACTTGAGAGGGGACCTGAGAGGGGACTTGTGTCGGTCGGTACGCCGACAGGACACGGGGAGCTGGCGTCGGCTGGAAAGCCAACAGGAGACGATGTGCTGGAGTCGGCCGGTACGCCGACAGGACACAGGGAGCTGGCGTCGGCCGGAGAGCCAACAGGCGACTAGGAGCCGGCGTCGGCCGGAGGGCCAACAGGAGACGAGGGGCTGGAGTCGGCCGGTACGCAGACAGGACACGGGGAGCTGGCGTCGGCCGGAGAGCCAGTACTGGAGCCGAAACTGGAGTCGAGACCATGGCTACTGGGGCCGGTACTGATGCCGGAACCATGGCTGCTGGGGCCAGAACCATGGCTGCTGGGGCCAGAACTGGGGCTGGAACCATGGCTCTTGGAGCTCGGGCTGCTAGCCTGGACTGGCGACTCCTTTTCTTAGGAGCCTTTTGGAGGCTCCGTGGACCTCCAAAAGCCAGACGAGTTCCGGAGAACGGCTCCTGGACAGGAGCAGGATATGGGGAAGAAGCAGGGCTTGACTCCGGACGGAACACACCGAGACGTTTGTAGTCAGCAGGCTGGAAATCACACACCAAGAGGAAGTTCAAA
Organism: Pseudochaenichthys georgianus; assembly: GCF_902827115.2. NCBI lineage: Eukaryota > Metazoa > Chordata > Actinopteri > Perciformes > Channichthyidae > Pseudochaenichthys > Pseudochaenichthys georgianus. Next base: position 41,165,914 of record NC_047509.1, read on the forward strand.
ATCCAGCCAGGTAAGAATTTCACCAAGCCTGGTTTCTCCATAGCCAACCGGTGCGCCTCTACCAGAGCAGCCTCCTTCTGCAGAACACTGGACGCTCCCTTCCACCAATCATAGCAGCAAGCCAAATACAAGGAAAAATGTTGTAATTCCACCTCAAAAGGATCATCTGCTGGGTCCATTTCTTGGTTGGTTCGTACTGTTACGGTGAGTGAAGCAAGCAGGACCCAAATGCAGATAACGCTGAAAATACCTTTATTTCAAGCATAATCTAGACAACTTGGACAAAACAGAACACTCACCGGTGACCTCAGTCACCAACAAAAGACGAACCAACACTGAACACAGGAAGAGACGAGACTAAATACAGGGAGGGGTAATCACGAGACGAGAAACAGCCGGGCAGGGGAGGAGAAACACAAGGGCAACAGGTGAACACAATCAGACAATTAGACACACCAGGGAAACTAACGACGGGGAGGATAAACACAGGGAGAGGGACCAGACAATACACAAGGGAGACAGGGAGAACCGAACAGCAAAATAAACCCAAACCTAGACATACAAAACTAAAAACGTGACATAATATGATAATCGTGACAATAAGAGCTTCAATGGATTCTACAGATAGAGGTTGCATTTCGGTTATGGCCTGTGCTCACTTGATCACCTTCTTATGTAGTATATTTAGTACAAGGAAGGAAAAGGAATTGGATTATGTTTAGGCCTGACATTGCCTCTCACAATGTAACCGGTTTCACATTTCAAGCTTTAAGAGTCCAACATTACCAACAAAAGGCGAATTGTTTGTTGAATTGACTCACAGAGAATACAGTACAATGCATTAAGCAGCGAATTTTGCATACACAAAAACACAGTCAAGCAAGCAAATCTGAGTTAGTGATAGAGAGAAAAAGGGACATTTTCCAAAGCTCGGTGCTCGTGGTACTCTGAGGAGAAAGAAGAAAAGAGAGAGCTGGAGGGGACGGAATGTGATATGGAGTGAAAGAGCAGCACATGCGGCTTTCACAGCAGCGCTTTTCCCTTTCTAGCTCCGAGCGGGAGCTTTTCTGGTTCAGCTCCGGTTTCCCTTTTCTGCTCCCGCTCTGTTCACACCGCCCAGAGCTGCCGCTGCTGCGTCATGACGTCACCGTTTACGTGCCTGCTTCATAAAATCCAAACCGCGCGGAAATCCCTCACATCGACAACAACAACAATGGCCGATTGTATTGAAGCGCTGTTCGCTTTGGTTATCCTTTTACGAAATGAAATGGAAGGCATCGGACGACTTTACAAGGGACGACTTTACTTGGAACTTTACAAACATCACATGCCCCTGCCCCCGCCTCGACGTAAGAGAGACGTAAGCGACGCCGCCTCTTAGCTCCGAAGCTCTTGCCTCTAGACCGATAATATTTTGGAGCTGGAAGTGAACCAGATTCCGGAGCTAAGAGGCGGCACCTCTGCAGTGTGAACAGGAAAAACCGGTACTTTTCAGGCTCCAGCTCCGAGCCGGAGCTGAAAACGCGTTGGTGTGAAAGAGGCATTTGAGAGGGATTTGGAAATGTAGAGATGAGAGAGCTGGTGGCAGCTTGAGAGTTGAACGAGGGAGATAAGTAAGGAATGGATCCCTCCTCCCTGTAGGAAGATATTATGTTACGTGATACACTGTATCATACTCCCAGTGAGATGTATGACTGAGTAGTTTGGTGTCAGGATGATGTGTCACTGATAAACCTTGCCTTTGTTGTAAATGATCATGTTGCTGTTTAAAATACCACGCTTCATCCACTGAGAGGCCGGCAGAGGCAAGCTTACTGTGGTCTCAGATTTAAGGTTTCAACGCTTATAATTCAGAACTGTTTCATAGTGACACATTTACATTTGAATCATAAATACCACTTAGATACTTTAAAAAGAGGATCCTTTTATTCATATTGTTATTAGACATTCAATCATTTCTACTTTTTAACTAATCCTTAAAGCTATCAGAATATATTTAGAAGGAAACTGGCATAGGTATTATAACTCCAGTCCAAAACTGACATTCATAGCTCAATTTAAACATTTCTAGCCAATTGTATTGAACGGACCGTGGTTGCTATGGTTACCTGTATCCCACCCGATCCCACCATGTGAAGAAACATTGATCTTAACAAACCCTTCCGCTTACATTACAAACAATGCAATGTTTGTGGCACAGCCCCACCTAGTGTCAGCAGAAAGTATTAAAAATAATGATTACAAAAATCATGCAAAAAAATAATTAAAATATATAAAATATATTTTAAGATCATGTTTAATCATCTGATTCGTCTGTACATTGCTGTTTTAGTCTGTGTTCTAATTAGTGTCTGCAGTGTGTGCCTATTGAGCTGTTTAGAGCCATGTGGGACAAAACCCGATCATGCCCCTCCCTCTAAGTGAACGGTGACTGTAAAAACTACACTGCGCATGCTCAGAATATTTTCCTATTTCATGTGTGTGGCAAAAAATAATGACCATAGGGGCATAGAGCTGCCATCCCCACCATACGTCATCTCACATCATTCAGAGCTGATTGGCTGTAAGTATGTGTGCCGCGAAAAGTGTGGTGTGTGAAGAGGAGACGAGAGAGCTGCAGTGACGCGTCCTAAAACCCGGAAGTAAGCTGTGCATGGCTTCCCTCGACAAAAAAGCAACGAGATTTCTCCATAGGATTTTAGAAAATAGCTCACATGTCTACCCTACTTTTATAATTTTTAAATCATAAAACTATCGATTAGATAAGATTTATGATAGACTTTTGAAACTACAAGAAGATAAGGAGGACTTTTACAAAAAAGTAATAGAGATTTTTGTCCAGAAGGATAGGCAAATGGACTTCATCTTCATGTCAAGGTAAGACCGCAATTTTATTGAAAATGGGATCTTACTAAGAGAGAACAATTCAATATTTAAATGATAAAATTACATTTTTTGGGTATCCTTTTGTTGAACTATTAATTGAAGCATCAGAAAAAAAAGCTTTTGAAAATAATATATTTTGATTTAGGTCATATATAGTATTTGTAAACCTGAAGAGTCAGTGCCAGTGCCAGCCATGAACCTCACTGCAGAAGCTTATAGACATCTAAGTTTTTTGTGCCCCACCACTTTTGTACATGTAAAAACGCCACTGGGTATGACCACTAGCTTTAGTGGCTAATGTTAGCTAATATAGTAATAGCTTCGTGCTATTATTATATCTTCTCTTATAGTGGCTAATGTTAGCTAATATAGTAATAGCTTCGTGCTACTATTATATATTCTCTTATTTGTGTACAAAATGTTGCTGCACGTCCAAGCTAGCAGGATATGAACACTCTTAAGCTAAGTGAAAATAGCATGTTTGGTCCTGAAAAACCACAAAAATTCAACTTTTATACTTCAGTTTGGTCAAAATTAAACAAACGTGTTAGCAAGTGAGCTTTAGAATTGTAGGTAATTATTAGGTTACCTTTGGACAGAGCCTGCGAGCTGTTTCCAGTCTTTATGCTCAATTAAGCTAACTCTTCCTGGCTTTTGCTTTAAATGTTACAGGCAGACATGACATTTGTATTCATCTTCTCATCCAACTCAGTAAGGAAGTCAATAAGCATATTTACACAAATGGTCATATATTGCTTTAAATAACACTTAAACGTGGGGTAGGTAATTTTGGAGAAACCAGCTTGAGTGCGCTAGAATTTGAAAATACGCAGCCGGAAAAAATCTGCCACTTCCTTACAGAGCCCCTCCTCCAACACACACGAACGCGCACATGACCAATGAGGGCACGAGATAAGATGGAAGGCTGACAGGCAGGTAGGCCGTCCAGCTATTTTATCCGGGCCGACTAAAATGATTGGTCGTGCTTTTTACATTTTTTTATGTATTTTTTGTCAAAGCACATTGCTATCGGGAGCATTCCACGTGTATCTCGAGCCGGTTTCTCAAACTTACCTACCCCACCTTTAACTCTTATGAACGTTTTTACAATGCACATTGGCTAGGCATTCTCAGAAAAACACCAACTTTTAGAATTTTTACAATTTTTACAACGGAAATTGTGCTCTGAACAGCTTTATACATACTGGCCACCATGCTCTCCTCATTACATACAGGCTCATACATGTCTATGACCTGATGAAAGTCTAATCGTAAGAAGACGGTTTATGATGGTAATAGCCAATAAGGAGGAGCCATACTTCATGAATAACTAAATACAATACTCAACCACAACATGTCATTACACATGTTGGTTTGATCGGATGCAGCAGGGATTACATACTTCAGGGTTTCCCACACATAGACTTTACTTGGGCGGGCCGCCCAGTTATATTAACGGCCGCCCAAGTATATTTTGCGACCCATTTAGGTTTTGTTTTTTTATCCGTCCGCGACCACGACGATCTGCGATCGATTAACTTGTGGACAAAGATCCCTCGCTCTACGCCTCCTGTACCCAGTCCCGGACTGGCCATCGGGAGGACCGGGGGGTTTCCCGATGGCCTGGCCTGTTAAGTGGCCTGCCTCACACAGGGTGACTGGCTGTCTACATGATGTGGTCTGCCTCACAGGGTGACTGGCTGTCTACATGATGTGGTCTGCCTCACAGGGTGACTGGCTGTCTACATGATGTGGCCTGCCTCACAGGGTGACTGGCTGTCTACATGATGTGGTCTGCCTCACAGGGTGACTGGCTGTCTACATGATGTGGCCTGCCTCACAGGGTGACTGGCTGTCTACATGATGTGGTCTGCCTCACACAGGGTGACTGGCTGTCTACATGATGTGGCCTGCCTCACAGGGTGACTGGCTGTCTACATGATGTGGTCTGCCTCACACAGGGTGACTGGCTGTCTACATGATGTGGTCTGCCTGACAGGGTGACTGGCTGTCTACATGATGTGGCCTGCCGACATGGCCACTGTCATACAGATCATAAATCAAAGCCCTTGATTGGTCTCTGTGTGTCATTCAAGCTCGGGATAACCTCAGCTCAGGTGAGGTTAAGGACTCTGACACCTAATAGTCCGCTCTCTGGTGCGCACCAGATGACAGTTTGTTACATTGTTTCATTTTTCAGAAGGTTCGGTTTGCGTTCACACGGGCAAAACTCAAACGGACTATAAACTTTAAACACAAGTCATGTGCTCGGAAATGCTGTTCAACCATTGGTCGGACATTAAGGGGGTAAAACGTAAATCCTGGCAATTTCTACCGGAGCCTCCGCCATGGAGCATCGGCACTTTCGGCAGGTTATTCTCATGCGGCTGTTAACCTGGAGATCAACAGACACTAGCAGCCCGCGCATATGATTATATAATCAGACAACATCGGTTAAAAAAACATTATAACACATATAATGAGAGACGTTCTGCAGTAAGGAGGGCGTTTCACCGACGACAGATGTTCTTACTTTTATGTAGCTGACGGAGCATTTTTACTTTACACGACACTGTTCAACACTTCATTCTGCTTCACTCTTTAACTAAACAACCGCGGATGTCTTGAAAGACTCTTTCGCTAAAGATTTTTGAAGATATCCGCGTTCTTGTGACACGTAAATACTGCGGACTATGTTTTGGTGCGGACTGCGTTCACACCAGCAATGAACCGCTCCAGAGTTCGCAAGCAAGCGCTCCGAGACCACCTATTTTAGCGGACCAGAGTCCGATTGTTTAGTTCACTTAAGAGGTCTCGGACTGCGTTCACACCGACCCAAATGAACCGCACCAAGCGGCTAAACGCACCAGGGTTCGATTCAACCGGACTATACAACGCACAGTCTAAGTTCTCAGTGGGTCTCAAACGGTTTGGTCACCATTTATGTAAACACATATTTCCATTTGAAAATCACATATGTATGATAGGTTCCTAAATACGTTTACAATTTTTTTTCAATAGTAACCCATGTCCATATGTTTATTTTTGGGTAGTAGATTTAAACTATAGGGCTATCACTATGGGCCCTGCCTGTACCTGTTCGCTCTGCCATCGCGTGAAGGGTCTGCTAACAAGCGACCAACAGAAAGGTTCATGTTAATGTCGTTGCACGTCACAAAGGCACGTCACGTCACCTCAACCGCCACCCCCCCCACCCCCCCAAATATATTTCAAATCTCTGGGAAACACTGTACTTTATACTTGAATGGTGACAGATGAGAAGATAGAGGTGTTGACACAACCTGGCTCTGTTTTTCTATTCACAGACAGTTCTGTTTCCTCCCTCCACGGTGTGTGTACTGTATATGTGACTGTCCCTTTCTGTGTTTCTGCTGCAGATCGTGATTGTGCAGTGGGGAGGGAAGCCCTTCAGCTGTGCTCCTCTCAACGTGGAGCAGTGGCTCTGGTGTCTGTTCGTGGGGGTCGGTGAGCTTCTCTGGGGGCAGGTAAGCAACCTACTGACCTAGTGTAGTCTGACAGGCCTGCTTTACATGGCGTTTCTCTCAGGTGAGGCTAAGGAAACATTTTCCCACCCAAGCCCCTTTTCTTCAGGACAAAACCCCACACATATCTGGCCTTTGTCTTGATTGGGAAAGATTACAAACAGGGTTAATTTCTGGGACAAATTACCACTTTTAATCAGTTTTTATCTGATAGACAATGGAAAAAACATGGCACTTTTCTGGTGCAATGCTATCCAAGTATGTCTCTGTCCAAGCACGCAGGGCCGGCCCTGACCAATTTGCTGCCCTAGGCAATATTTTAGCTATTTTTATTATTTCTTTCCATACATTTTTTTTTTGCGCCCCCCATAGGTTGATGCGCCCTTAGCATTCGCCTATACTGCCTACGCCAAGGGCCCTGCAAGCCCGGCTACAACTTTGCAAAGATTTTGAAAGAGTGACACATTTAAACGTAAGACAAAAGAGAATCAGAAGTAACTACTGTAAAATGTTCACTGTTTAATAACACTGTTTTTCAGGCGTGTTTGTGACGTTTACATAGATAAAAAACATAGTGCATATTTATCATTGCAATAGGAAATAAGTCTATCACCTTTTTTAAGCAGGTTTTCCCACATCTGGATAAATCGCTATACTGTACTCGATACTTTGGTGCAAAAGAACATGGCTTAGATGACACCACTAAACTCAAAATGCTTTGCTTCTTTGTGTTAAATCAATCTTGTGTTACCTGATCCATCATCTGTGTAAGATTTAAAAAGAAACCACTGCTGCTCAAAAACAACATAGTCTTCTGGTCGAATAAGAATTGAACAAACGTTGCTTTAAGGTGATTGCCACGGTGCCAACGGAGCGGCTGCCATGCCTGAAGGAGGCGGGGATGAACCTGGATCCCGGGGACGACGAAGGGGAGGACATGGCCGATGATGAGGAGGAGATCGACTGTGCTGAGAGAGAGCTGCGCCGCGGACAGATCCTCTGGTTCAGAGGCCTCAACCGCATCCAGACCCAGGTACTGTTCCATCAACACAACCCTAAACCAAACGTCCTGGAATAGAGTCCAGGTAAAAGCTCAAACAGCAGCGGTGTTTGGTCCTAACACACACGCAGTTTGCATAAAGTCAATCGGATACCAGGGCAATGAGGCAGAAGTATGTACATAATGATTTAGGAATATGAATCTGAGTGCTATCATTTATCAGGGGGATTGTTTTATTGTTATTGTTTTATTGTTTTATTCTTAAAAAACTGCCAGTATCATGGTATTTACACACTAATATTAGAGACTTTCAGAGATGCTTTATTTTCTGTAGACACACTTTAAGTTGAGTATAAACACTGTATACTCTTGGAAAGGCAATCTTTCTCTCATCCTGTCTGATTTGTTCTTCTGACTTGTGCCAAACATAATGATTCCAGTCATTTCTCTCCCACACAGCTCACCTTTCTGCTCTGCTTAAACCTGATGAAATGGCTTAATCTAACTTGGAAGTGGTGTTTTAGAAACTCATGAGAGAAGATACATCTATAATTAGTGTGTGTGTCGCCACCTGTGTTGCACATGTGTGTGTAAGTGTGTACACTTCGTATACAGGCTAAGTAGACAGGCTGTTGACTTGCTGGATTGCTTTAATTGGTTGATTCTTGCGTTTTGTCAGAATGTCCATTAAGACAGCAAAGCAGCATCAACATGAGCACTCTGCTCACAGCCTCCTGAGCACTCTTAGTTCCTGTCAAGAGTCTCTGCTTATCATTGGGAGGTTTGGTCTGAGTGTGCAGACAACACACACACTCAACCTCATCCACCTCACACAGTCATCATCTATAATTCTTTTTTTGTATTATCTTGACTATCCTTACAAGAGACTTTAATGACCTCATTACAATTGTTTGAATGCTTGTTTTTCATGAATACAATGTTCACTATAAGAAGATTTGTGTCCTGCTGATGAAATACACATATTAGTTTCTTCACAAATGCAAAGCGATTTCATTTAGCTAGAGTTTAAACCTGAGACAAAAGCTTCTTAGTATTTGTAATATCCCCTAGTTGGGGTTAGGTCCTAATAAGTAAGATAAGATAAGATATACTTTATTAATCCCGAATTGGGAAATGTCTTCATCGCAGCAGCATGTAAAACAAGTATTGCACTTTTTTTGGATTAATTTTTATGAATTTTAACAATTAAGCATTGATTTTGAGAAGTAGTTCAAAGATGATGTCGTAATAAAGGGTCAATTGACAATTGAAGAGCTCGTTGAAAACGAGATTAATCATCTGATTCCAAATAAATACGTAAAACAGCAGTTCAAATAGTTTATTTTAATTTCCTCAACATAGCAGTGCAGAAAGACAGTATAAAACAATGCTCCATTCTCTAAACTAGGAGTGTCCTTTTAGGAGCAGTCTGTCACACCAAATGCCTGAGTGAAATGCTATTCAGCTTATAATCAGAATCAGAAACGGGTTTATTGCCAGGGAGGTTCACACATACGAGGAATTTGACTTGATATCATGTCAATAGGCCTACTTACTCAAAATCAGCGACCTAGCTCGTTACTATTGCTCAAATGTGTCTGCAATATCAAACGGTAAACATTATACAGTGGTGCAGTGGTGATGTATTTTTGGGCTCCCACGGTAAAAGCATTGGATGTTCTCATTGGACTTTGGGACATTACAGGAAAATGTCAAACACATGTTGGTGATACTGACACATTTTGTTCAGCAGGATAATCTCCACATAAATACACAACTTTTATGATTTTCAAAGCGTGAATGCAGTAGCAGGTGGTAAAAAGCTAAAACACTAACAGGGCTGAGCATCACCACCGCTAAGCTAAAGGCGGCTAATGTTAGGCGTGATGACGTTTAGTAGTTTATTTAGTCACTTGTTAACAACCAACATTTGTATGACTCAAAGACGCTTCAGACATTGACCAGTGGGGTATTTCCTGATTTGTAAAATATCAATAAAGAAAAAGAAAATCTGTTTACAGTTCTGTTTCATATCGTGTTGAGAAAGGTATCCATAGATCTCTTCATGTTGCTCTCAAAGTGCACCAGATGGATGCTTTTAATATAAAACAAATCTTCCCGGGGGAGCATGCCCCCGGACCCCCCAAGAGGAGGTTAGGTCCACCCCCTACTTAAATCATGTTCAAATGGATAGGATACTAAATACATTTGCTCACATCTTGTGTCCATATATTTCTGTTTATTGCCAGCTAAAATCTTGCCTAGGGCAGCAAATTGGTCCTGCCGACATCTAACCAAAAGCGTTGATTTCGAGACCAGGGAAGCGGTTGGGCTTACATTTCAAGAAAAGCCTTTCAAGCTAAGCATGAATTAACAGCTTCCAATCATAAAACTTGATCAGGTCTTTGCGACAGGACACACTGACAGAGACGAACACCACACCCACACACTCAGGCCGGCCCTCACTGAGTGCTGCTGTTTTGTCTCTGTCCTGCAGATGGAGGTAGTGAGCACGTTCAAGCGAAGCGGTTCGTTTCAGGGAGCGGTGAGACGGCGCTCCTCCGTGCTCAGTCAGCTCCACGACGTAAACACTATCTCTACCCCCTCTCACGTAGCTCTCTCCACCGCAACAGCCAATACCAGCCCAGCCCCCGGGAGTGAGTCCGCCGAACGCATGTACACACACACACACACACACACACACACACCCACACACCTTTACCTGCACTCATACCTGCAGTCCTCTCTCACTCTCACTCAGTTCGCAGACACAAACACACACACACTGCTGCACGGCACGTGGACTGCAGTCTTTTTGACTCTATGGTTGTGTTCCCCTCCGGCTCGCTCGCTGCTCGTGTGTGTGCAATGTCTCCTCTTTCTTTTCTCTTATTCTCCCTTCAAACAGCACCCAGTTCTGAGCGGCTTCTGGTCTGATCTGGTCTGGTCCAAAGTCCAGTGTTGGTCCCAGCCCAGAGTTTGTTTTGTTGTTGAGTGTTGCTCGGTGCAGGAGGCAGCCTGCTGTTCTCTGGCTGGGGAACGGTGTCTAAAGGAAATACACTGATGTTCAAAAGAACCAGAAGAAGTGAAGTGACGAGGCCTGAAGTTCAGAGAGCAATCGGCTGCTCCTCCTGCGCCGCATGTTATTTTCCTGTCTGTGAATGAGGTCAAGCGTGGTTACCGTGGTTACCGTGGTTGAAACATCACTAATGTAAAGGAGTTGTTGTAATTCTGTGACTCCTAATTATTCGTAGCAATGATGAGATTCCACTGCCATAGAATTCATACTCATTACCAAATGGCTGCTTTCACATGGCTTCTGAATTCTCTAAAGTGTAAACCTTCGAGTATAAAAGCCCCATCACTGCTGCTTCCAAGAATCCCGTTCAAAAGGGTTCCTCGGTCACTACTGCTTTCTTTCTCCTTCCTTTGCTCCTCTCACTTACGTCCGACTGTTGTCACTGGTTGTTTCTGTAAGGGTATTTCCAGCTCCACACGTTTGGCTTCAGATGTCTCCAAAAAGTCCTGATTTTTCTCTCTTGCAGTCTGTTTTGTTCCTCTTTCTTCGTGACAGTTCTCTCCTCTCTCTAATACTCAGAAGATATTACAGGTGTTTGCAGACATATTCTGTGAAATGTATTCTTATTGTTCTTCACAAGTATAGTTGTTCTTTTGTAGAAGTATTTAGATTTCACCAGATCTAAATACGGGCTCTTGTGTAGCGTACTGATAAGGTTCCTTTAGTAGATTTCTATTCATTTTTTATTTGATTTATACATCTTACTTTGTCCTTTACCTCGTCCCTTTGAGTCGTCCTCCCATCTCCTTTCTCGAGTAGCGTCCACCCCTCATGTCTTCTCTTGATTTCTTTGAATGTCAGTTCCGCACGTGTCTGTTTGCAAGTGTGTTTATGTGTGTGCATCTGCTGGCATATCCGTGTGTGTGTGTGTGTGTGTGTGTGTGTGTGTGTGTGTGTGTGTGTGTGTGTGTGTGTGTGTGTGTGTGTGTGTGTGTGTGTGTGTGTGTGTGTGTGTGTGTGTGTGTGTGTGTGTGTGTG